>NW_023276806.1:78860329-79160329 GCF_003668045.3 Cricetulus griseus | reverse complement strand
TGTTGATTTTGTTTCAGCAATATATTTCAAATATAATTTACCTTGCCATGTAGCTATATCAAATCTTCTATTTTTACTTAAGGACTAATTGCTTATCACTCTCTTAGTAGCCATAAGTTGCCTGGGTTAGGGAAGACAACCTTGAAAGGTTCTGAAATATGGAGTGAGCCTATATTTGTTGGGAGAAGGGGAATTCTGGGGGAAACTCAAGTACAGGTCTGATAAGGCAAATGGTTTCTGAGCATGATAGATACAAGAGAAGGAGCCTGATAAGTGATGGGATATATTGTGCTGGGCAATTAGCCACTGTTGTGAGGTTGGGAAGTCATCATAAAGATATGTTAAAGTGTTAATGTAATCAGTCTAGTTATGGTTTTTAAATTGGGGTATGACACACAAATCATAAAATGGGTTATTTGAAGTTGACAATTCAGTGGTTTTTAGTATAGTCTTAAAGTTGTATACCCATTATTGCTTTTGATTCCAAAATATTTATGACACACCCAAAGTGAAACAACAAACAAAATAGTGTGTCTGACCCATGGCCACTATGTATGTATTCCACTTATACCACAATGATCTCAGCAGCATAGTCTGTGTTTTGGTATTCAAATATGTAAGTCCATGGGTAGTTGACCTATACCCTCAACACATATATGAATGGGGGACTTACAATAGAAAACCTCATCAGATAATCAAAACTTAACTTCAAACAGGAAAATATGACTTGCCAGAAATAATATTGGTTGCTATACACACTCCAAACACAACATTCAAACGTTGAAGAATAGCCTGGTCTACATAAAACTCTAAGCTATATGTTCAGATTCTGTTTCAAGATAAATAAATAATAATTTTGATTTTTCAACTGTTATATATAAAATCTAGAGCATCTGGGAAGATGACTTAGAGGATAGGAGAACTACCTGTTCTTCTATTTCTTTCCTCAATGCCTTAAATTTTTTACCATACAAGTCTTTTAATGCTTGTTAGAGGTTACTCCAAGATACATTATTTTACATTTTTTGAGGCTATTGTGGAAGAGATTGTTTCTTATAAGAATTGAAGTTTCATATCTAATTTGTTTAGCATATTTAATGCTTATCATATCTGTAATTAAATATTAAAGATACATTTATTTCCTCCTTTCTAATTTTGTGTTTTGATCTCCTCCAGCTGTCATATTGTATTAACTAATACTTGAAGTAATATATTGAATAGACATACAAAGAATGCACTAAATATAATACTGTGTCTTCATGATTTTAATGGAAATAGTTTGAATTTGTATCTCTACACGTTGATGTTGATGTTGGTGGCAGCCTTGCTGTAAATTGTCATTATTTTGTCAAGATATATTCTGTCTATCCCCAGTCTCAACAAGACTTTTATCATGAAGGTATATAGGATTTTGTCAAGAGTCTTCCCCATTTAATGAGATAATCTTGGATAATATGTGGATATTTTGTCTTTCAATCTGTTTACATTTTGGATTATATTTATCCATTTACATAGCTTGATCATTGAGGATGATCTTTTTGATGTGTTCTGGAAGAGAATCAACTAAGTATGGCTCATAGGGGCTCACAGAGCAATCAAAGACCATGCAGTGATCTGCCCTAGGCTCTCTGCATAAGTGATCTGTTTGTCAGCAGAGTAATATTCTATTATGAAAATGTACCATATTTTCTTTATCCATTCTTCTGTTCAGGGATGTCTAAGTTGTTTCCAGTTTCTGCTTATTATGAATAAAGCCACTATGAAGATAGGTGAGCAACTGTCTCCTTTGGATGTACCAAGAATGGCATACCTGGATCTTGAGATTGATCAATTAACATTTTGAGAAACTGCCATAATGATTTCCATAATGGTTGTACAAGATTGCGCTTGCACCTGCAATTGAGGGGCATCCCCCTTGCTCCAAAATCTTGTCAATAGCATAAACTCTCACTTGTGTCATGGATCTTAGCCATTCTGACAGGCATAAGATGGAATTTAAAAGTAGTATTGATTTGCATTTCCTGATGCAAATAATATTGAACATTTCTTTAAGTGTTTTTTCAGTCATTTGACATTCTGGTTTCCATAAGTATATGGACTTTATGTCTGGATCTGCAAATAGAGCCGTCCCTTGATCAACTTGTCTGTTTTTAGGCCAGTACCATGGGAAATTTATTAATATAGCTCTATAGTAGAGCTTGAAATCAGAGATGGGTATGCCTCTTGAAGTTCCCAAATCATGACAGTTGGGTTTCTAGGCCTGGCAGGCAACAGAGGACAAACACAACTCCACCAGCCTCTTGAAATTTCTATGTCTGGTAGGCCGCAAAGAACAGGGTACCATTATGGTAAGTATAGAATTGGGAGACAGAGACAGGGACAAACAGAAAGATGAGAGAGAGAGAGAGAGAGAGAGAGAGAGAGAGAGAGAGAGAGAGAGGCAGAAGGGTTCCTGTGCTGGGGAGAGAAGCATATCTGAAGATTTGAAGGCAGTGAGGAACAGGCTGGGATAGATAGCTGGGCTGCTTGCCACCCAGGCCAGTGGTCCTGATGAAACTATGAAGTCTGGATTGATGTCCTTGCCTCCTCTTACCACTGAGGGTCTTGGCCATTAATGGTGTTCAGGTTGATATTCAAGGAGTGTGCTGCCATTGAGATCATGCAGAATCAAGATTCCTTCACTGTCACCCAGGACCATGTTGATACCTGATGCATACTGCTGCCAGAGCCATATCTGAGCCTGAGGACCTTTTGTGGCTGGGCTCAGATTTGATGTCCAAGTCTCCTGGTTCCACCAACAGCCATGCAGGTACCTCCAGTTTGGGCCAAAACCTGAGACCATGTTGGTCTCAGACGGGTCAAGCTGCTACTGGGGCCATACATACAGGCCTTAGTATCCTGTGCCTCCACTTGGGACCATGGTATCATCCAATTCAAAATTTTGCTGTGGGCCAACTTCAGCCAGGGTCTTTATTGATATCTATTGTTATAGTTACTTTAGAAGGCCCAGTGGATGCCCAAGATATGGGCCTAAACCTGGGGACCATGTCTGCCCTGGGGTCAAGCAAATCTGTATTTCAAGGTACTTGATCACAGTGTGAAACCTGAGATGTGTTAACAAAATCAATTTGATTTAGAGGCAGAGCCAGCAACTAGTTCCCAGGAATTAGCTATAGAGTCTATGAAGGAGCCAGGAAGACAGAGAGAGACACAAAAAGGAAGATGGAGGTATTTGGAGTTTCAGGGTCATTTTGGTTTGGGACAGATGGTGAGATGGTCTCTTGCTGGGTCTCTGGTATAAAAGGAAGCACTACTTCTTGTATTTTCTGAGCAAGAATGTTTTCACTCCAACATCCCACTATCAAGTCTTTATTGGCAAGCAGAATGATAGATAATTAATAGTACTTTTGATGGCAGAAGCATAACCATTCTAGAGTCAGGTGCAGCAGCTAAGGTGACAATACAATAGATCTGCGCAATCTGCAATGCCAATGAGTGCTATGATGATATCCTGTCCCGGGCTGTTGCCAAAGACCATGTCTAGTCTTTGATCCTACTGCAGCCCGAGTCTGTGATGATATCCGTGGCACAAAAAATCAACAAAAAGTTTGAAAAAAGAAAAAGAAAAAATACTTAAAATATAAAACATCTTCTTTTTTACATGCCCAATTTATGTATAGACCCAGAATCTTAGAACAGAATCCCATAACATCCATGTAATAAGAAAAATTTGCTCAGAATATCATTGACCAATGGCTTCCTAGGGTTATAGACCAGTACCACATTGGTGGTGTCCATTAAGAACAGTTTTAACAAGTAATTAAAATATATAATGTTTTGGGATAGGTGGCTATCAATTCATGGTGTTGAAGTAATTACAATATCACTTCAAGTATACTCAATCTCTGTAAAAATCGTGTTGTCATTTTTATGCCACATATCTTATCTGCACATATTTTTGGTTTGCTAATCCCTAGTCATTGCTGAAGTATTTAACTTTCCTCCTGCTTCTGAATAACTTCAATATGAATTTTGGGTGACTTTTTCTAGAAGGTTGCATATAAAGGCAAGGTTTATCAGTTTTGCACTCTGTAGTGATGCATTAGCTTCTTTTTATTCACTCAGAAACCTCACCAAGAAAAAATTCTTTAAATGGATTATTACTTTTCTACATTAACACTCTTCTTATCTAACTGTTTTATTTCTAGATTGTTAATTTGATTAATGTTTGAGTAATGACAACCTTGTCGGCAATTATGGGCAGTTATTGCACATTTATGTCATTACTTTTTCTGTAAAATTTATGGTTACTTACTGAAAAAAAAAACTATAAAAATCTTAGTAGAAAAATAGGCAAAAAATACAAACCAACAATGCTGAGAAAAAGAAACCCAGAGGAAAGTAGTGTCAAAATCATGTTCCAAAACATTAGAGACCAGAAAAAGAAAATTACACCAACCCACTTAGCCAAGACCTCAGAAATTGATAGCATTACTTCATTCATGCTTAATCAGCACTGAGAACATAGTTATAACTATTCAATTAATGAAACTAAATTTAAATGTTGCAACAATTGTGCTGATTCAGAAACAAAGTATACTACTACTAAGAGTCAGGTTGGTAAAATCAATCTGAAGAAATTGTTATGAGAAATTTATCCATTCAGAGAAAAATAATTTCTTCTCCATGAGAGATAATCTCAGAAGGGGTTCATTTAAATGCCATCTTAGTTAAGAGGGGTTACAGAAAACCAGGAAAGACATGAATATATAACTTGAACATAAATCAAGGAAGCATCATTTATCATTTTGTGTATTTTTCCTTCCATGTTTAATCCTTGCTAAAACGCACAACTTACGAGTTAACATTCTTCATAACCTTCCACACCAATGAATCATTTTTCTAAAAATGTACTAAATCTGCCTCTATATTTAAAGTATTTTCTCATGTAATTATAAAATAGAGTGCAAATATGCACTGCAATATTTGAGTAACAATTGAAGCTTATAAGGAATCAAATCTCATTTGCATATTATTTATATTTACATATTGCTTCTATTTGAATATTTGCATATATTATATTTATTTTCCCTGTTATTTGTTTTATTAAATTTGTAATGCTGTTTTTCTTTATTCCTCTTAACTGTTCTAAACTTTGAGCTTAAATTTCCTTTCTTTTAATATATCTTTTCCTCCTACGTTTGTTTTTATCACTCTAACAATCTTATTGTAAATTTCACAAGTAATACTTCTTTAGAGAAATAGAAATTTCCAAATTTATAGTGAGTTGCTCAATATCTGTAGAATTGACTGAAAAATCCAGTCAAGTTCTATCCACACAATAATCTAATCAAGACAGCTTTCCTTGTCTAGGTGCTGTAAGAGACCACAATTTTTTTTTTTTTAAGATCTCTGGTGTATTGCAGTCCCTCTTAGTTATGTAAATGACACCAGGATAAGTCAGTTGTGGATTTTGATTAAAATGCCTAATTCTATTTATATAAATTTATTAATCAAAATTGAATTGCTCTCTGTATTAGAAATGGCATGGCATTTGCCAAGAGATGAAGTAAAGTGGATTTCTATATACCCTATTAACATAAAGCTCAAATTATTCAACATAAAAAGTAAAATATGCAAGCCACCACATACTTAATGTAATGTAATTATTTCAATGTATTCCTGGAGGAGTTAATTATTCAGTAGGATTTTCATAATGATAATGAAGTTAGTTTTTTAGAAGTATGTCAGAAAAATGAATTGTAAATTTGAATATATTTTTTGAGAGTGAAAATCAATTATCATAAAAAATTAAAATTAAAATCTTATTATGACTTGAAGGGAGAATGCATCAACCCCATGCAATGGTAAACTACTTTTACAGGAATATTTAGACTCACTTTTGTCGCAGCTTAGGGTATTGACATATTTTTAGTGTATTATAGCTCACTGTATAATTTTTTTTTTACTAACTGTATGGTAATTTTTTAAAATCAAAAAAATTATTTATTTTATTTTCAAATAATTTTATTTTAAAAATCATCTTGTAATTATTTTCACTTAAAATAAATTCAGAGCTGGATGATGTTCAATAGAATGAGTGCTTTCCTAGCAAAAACAAAGCCCTGGATTGGATTCACATCTATGCACAGCCTAGTTGTGATGCGTGATGTGATGCTTGCCTGCAGTCCCACTGCTCGGGAGATCATCACTGGCTACCTGTTAAGTTTGAGCCCATTCTTACATACAAAGGACCCTCTCTAAAAAAGATCAATTTATTTATTTTCCATATCTAATACTTAAATAATGCTGTAAAATTGATAGTAATACAATTTTGACCATCCTGGTACTGTGGAACTTTAATTTACACAAGAGCTCGTATTACTTTTGTGCATAGTGCTAATTTAACTTATATTTTTAATTATCAGTTTACTGTTGTAAGAAGAGTGACAAGGACTGTCCTTAAAACTGGTTATAAATTCAAGATTGGAATAGTCTAGACTTCAGTCTGGCTATTTATCCATATTATTATGTGCTGTAGTATATAATTATTCCCCAAATACATATTTGGAAATTAAATTACCTTATAAAGTGAAAACACATGATCAACTGAATTTTATACATTCTGAATGGCTGCTGAATACATACATTTATAGAAACCAGTTTTATAACATTCACATATTGTAATCAGCATAGATTCTTGCCTTCAACAGCAAGAAAAACTGTTATAACTGTGTAATGGAATATTAATTAGCTAAAATAAAACATATAAAACAAAACAACCTTTAGGCCTCACCAAAATTTGAATAATATTGCATAATAATCATTATAATCAATCCTCCCAGAAAAAACTCATGCACAAGGCAATCTTAGTCTTCTATGTTTCAAAAAGCTAATTATACATTAAGCATCTCCTCCAAGAACTGTTATTTTAACTAAATTTCAATTGGAACAGAAAATTCAAGAAAGGAGATTAAAGAAAATTGAAACATGTTTATGAGCTTAAAGGTAAAGTATTTATCATGCAGTCTTGTCATATATGTTGCTGCAAATGTTTATACATTTGAAAACATGGACATAGGATAGGGCTTATTTTGGAAAATACTTGCTGTGCAAAGATAATTATCTGTTTGTATCAGCAGTACACATGTAAAAGTTGGACATGGTTACATGGACCTGTAACCTAAATGCTCAATAGGTTGAGCCAAGAAGATAGCTGAAGCTTGCCTGCCAGAGAATCTGGAATTTGATGAACTCCAGACTCAATGAGAGACCCTGTTTTAACATTTTATTTTGTGAGACATTGAGGCTGACTTTTGATCACACACACACACATAAACATGTACTCATGTATAATACATGTAAATAGCCCCTTTTATTGAAAAATGTGATAAAATTCAAGGGATAAAACAAGTAAGGAACATTCATTATATTTAATGTCATTATGTTCCTCTATTTCTAATATTTACTAGCAGCAAATGGTGCCTATAAGTGTAGAGACATAAATAAAATAATTCAATTTGTATTTTAGGAAATGTAGCTTATTAGATGTAGAAAAGAACTTTAGTCAGGACAATAATGTCCACATGACCAGAGATAATATTAAACACTGTAATCCTGGATGCTAATATCCAAGATTTCATTACATTAGAAATTATAGTAGCTATATATACACAACTTCAATTAATTTGAATTAACAAAACCTGAATTGGAAAACAAATTCTGGAAGAAAATAGATAATTTTTGAATACATTCTTAGCTTGTCTTATTTTCTAATTTTATCATCTTCACATGTCATGAGGAAGGTGGGATATACACAGATATTAATTATACATTAGCATATTACTCAGCAATGTCAGGAAAAAAGTTGAAAAAAAATTAGGAGAAAAATATGATTGGTAAGCTAGAAAATGCATAAAATCGTGAAGATATTCAAGGGAATCATGTTAGAATGGACAGAGAAAATGAGAAGAAGAGGAAAAAGAAGAGAGAATCAAAAATAATGAGGATGAGGAGGAAGATGGAGAGGTGAAGGAAGAGGAAGATGCGTAAGAAGGAAGAGGAGGCAGAAGAGAAGAGGTAGATAAAAAGACTGATCTGTGGTAGACATCAAGAATGACCAGAAATGTCTATCAGTCAAGAAAAACACTGATTTTTTCCTAAACTGAGTAGGAAAATTTAATAATAAAAGATAATCCCAACACTCAGGAGGCAGCAGCAGTTGGATCTCTGAATTTGAGACTAGCTTGTGAGTTTTAAGACAGTTGGGGCTATGAGAGAAAACCTTTCTGAAAAAAAAACAAATAATAACCACAAGTAATAATAATAATAATAATAATAATAATAATAATATAATAAAGTCCAGAATATGCAAGTAACAACTAACACATAAAAACAGGAATAATTCACATTCTTTGCACAAATTCTTGTGATGAAAGATGCCAAGCTATTAGGATGCACACTAAATTATAAAGTATAAAGCCTACATTAAACAGAGAATAGCAATAAATAAAATAAACAGACATTAATGTTGATTTTAATATATTAAGATCTGTTCATTCAATTTGTTACCATTGATGATGGAAAACAAGCTGAGCTCAGGATTATAGTTCTTGCAAATTGTGGGTCTGAAATTTCCTATATAGTAAAAGAATTAGGAACAATTTAAAAAACAAAAAGAAAATATAATTGGAGACTAGAGAGATGGTTAACTGGTTATAGAACTAGCTTAGTTATATCTCAACTTCATGTGCATGGTTTGTTGACACCCATGGAAGACCTGTCCCTTTCTGAATAGAAACAGAGGAGGACTGGTGGGGGAGGGGAAGAGAAGGAGAGTAGGGAGGGAGAAACTGTAGTCAGGAGTAAAAAATAAATGAAAAAACTTAATTAATAATAAAAAGAGTACTTTCAGAATATTTGGGTTCAATTTTTAATATGCACATATTGCGTCACAACCATCTCTAACTCCTGTTTCTGGAGATCCAAGTTTTCCAAGCACAAACATGGTACATGTTGTGTCTGCATGGTACACATGCAGACAAAACACTTATACAATTGAAATAAATTTTAAAAAAGTTTAAAACTACATGTAATTAGAAATTAGTAGTTAGGTTAAACACAAGTCTCGGGATTTAAGATTATATATCATTATTCTTAAAGAAGATAATATTAAATAAAAACTCTGTTTTAATACCTTAGACTTTCCTTTATAATTTTATTATTGCTCCAAATATACTAAGGTGTTGCATAAAAATGGAAAGAAAACTGAAAACACAACTAAATTACTTAATATTATTTTTATTGCCCTCTACCTTATTCTCCTTCAGTATTGTCTCTAGCTGAACCTGGAGTCATGCTAGTAGCTAGCAATCACCAGCAATCTTTCTGTCTCCAAACACCAAACTGATTTTCAATTTTTAAAAGAGGTGCTGTCAATTTCAAGTTAGGTCTCCTTTTTTCAGAGCAAGCACTGTCTTGGGGAGATACCTTTTTAGCCCCAATTTGCTTTAATAAATTCTACATACACAAGAGGGTGGGAGGGGGAGAGAGACAGAGAGAGAGACACAGAGAGAGACAGAGAGGGAGAGGGAGAGGGAGAGGGAGAGAGAGAGAGAGAGAGAGAGAGAGAGAGAGAGAGAGACAGAGACAGAGAGAGAGGAGAGAGAGAGAGAGAGAGAGAGAGGAGAGGAGAGAGAGAGAGAGAGAGAGAGAGAGAGAGAGAGAGAGAGAGAGATTTGACAAAGTTAATCCTAGTCATTTCTAAGGGATTATTCTCATCTGGCATCATTTTCCTATAAGTTAATTCTTACTGGGTCTTTAGCATTCTGTCTTTAATTTTAAAGAAACCTTTCAGGTGTTTGGGGAGTCACCAATGATGTGGTGGAAATTACTTAATATTCTTATATGTCACTTAAATAAATGAATTACCTTATGCATCAATATATTTCATATTTTGTAGAATTTATTTATCAATGTTCTCAAGTGATTCTAATAATAACTAAATAATCAGAGAACCATGTTTGTATATTTTTAAATTTTAAGTAAAAGAATTGAGATCTAGCAGCCCAAGAGAATTTATTAAGAATGTATTATTATTATAATGGAGTTTAATATCTGAATATCTGTCCAGCCAGGTCATGAATATCTCTATTATAAGCTCCTAATTATTCAAGTTTAAGGGGAAAGCCACAGTAAGCAAAAATTATATTAGTGCATAGCTTACTGAGAATTTTCCCTTCACACAATGCTATTAGTATAATGACTTTTAAAATGGGCATTTAAAGCAAAACACAAAAGATTATGCAGTGGCCTCCCTAGGCATTGCACCTGAGCGTGGGCATGGATGATGAATCATGCTCACAACTTATAAAATCTTTGCTGAACCTTCTAAATTCTCTGCAATTAGTTTGCTAGAAACATTTGCAGAGTCATGCTCTGCTTACTCTTCATTGTGCATTCTGCTCAAATTTTTGGTATGTTGTGATATAAAATAGCAAATTTGATAGGTGTTTTAAACTTGAAATTAATTTCTTGGAAATATGTCTTGGATATGTTTTCAAAAGTAATGTATCCATTTGATTTAGGATGGTATATGTGCAAAAGCCTAGGAGAATATTTTATGTTTTCCATTTCTGGATTGCATTTTTGTATTTTCCTTATGAATCACCTCATGTGGCATTCTTGAATATCTCAAAACCCACTTATTTGTATCCTTAGTTTGGAGAATATAGTATCTTATCTTACTATCTCCCTATAGATGCACTGAAAGTTAAATAAAAGCTGCACTAATCTTTCTTTGAAGAATTGTATATAGAGCGCAGTTTGATAATATATTTACTTGGAGAATTAATAGTAGCAAGATTACCCCTGGAGCACAGGTTAGTGAAGCTTTCAGTCATCATCATGGAATCATCTTTTTCAAGTGAATAGAAGTTAACAGAACAATACAAATGTTCAGAGTGAGGAGTGCAGAGTATACATGGATGTAAGTGCACAGTCATAAACGTGACATCTGTATCAAAACTCTTTTCCTCAAAGCACATGGATACACCTAGAAAGGGGGACTATAATGATTTTGAGAGTCTGGGAACGTAGGGAAATGGTGTCTTCTCCTTATGGCAGGGCCACTGCTCTTACAACCTCACAACAATGGTGGTTGATTGCACAAGACCTGTACAAGAGCTAGACAGTCAAAATTTAAGTATAGGTGGTGGAAAGGCACAAGAGGCCCTACACCTAACTGTGAAACCATTGTCAACTGCTGGCTGTCAGGACATGGTGAAGCATTTCTCTTTTTAGAGGAGATAGATTCCAGATTGATTATGCTTCAGCAGATGACTTCATATACATGCCTATTTGGGCAGCACAAATTGGACACATTGGTTTTTAAAACAAAGGGGACATAAAGTTGGAAGCATGGGTGGCAACCAGATCTGAGGGATGTTAAGAGGAATAGGAATGATTATAGCAAAAAAAAAAATATTTCATTATGTGTAGTGGATTTGCCTTGCCAACGAACTTGTGGGGTGGCCACATCCTTTGGATATGGTTTCAAGTACAGACATGACCCATTATAAGGTAGAGAAAGGACTGGATTGAGCTCATTTGGATTGTGGATGGCATCTGAAGTTCAGAGACTACATTATCTGGAGCAGGAAGACTGCAGCAGTTTTTTACTCTTATCTGTGTAAGTGCTTCCCTAATAAATACCTATTGATCTTTTATCTTGTGTGTGGTAGAGTCATTTAAACCCTGCCTTCATTTATGCATTCTCAAATAATTAATCAAATTTCAAAAAATAAACTTATCTAATAAAAACTTTATTTGTGGAGTACATGTAAAAAGCAATTTCATCAAAACAGTGCAGAGAACAAAAGTCTGGATTTAAAGAAAAAGTTTGAGGCATTACAGACCAGTACATGACCTCCCCCGCCAATTGCTGTGCCTTAAATTTCTACAAAATTATGTGGGATACTATGTTCTACCTTTATGTCAATAGGAAAGTCAGAATAATACTGTACAAATTGATATTGTTTTGATGAAAGCAGAGGGAATCATCTGTTCAGTGTTCTTTTTTCTTTTTCTTTTGATGTGGGTATTTGCTTGTGCCCCTTTTATTAACCATAAAATCTTTAGTCATAAATGTAATCTGAATACCATTTCCCCTCCCTCTGATGATCCCAATCCCTCCCCAACTCTTTGGACATTCAGTTTCACTCCCTTTCTTGCTTTCATTACAGAAAAATTACAAAAACAGAAACAAGCTGGGCGTTGGTGGCACACGACTTTAATCCCAGCACTCGGGAGGCAGAGGCAGGTGGATCTCTGTGAGTTCGAGACCAGCCTGGTCTACAAGAGCTAGTTCCAGGACAGCCTCCAAAGCCACAGAGAAACCCTGTCTCGAAAAAACAAACAAACAAAAAAACAGAAACAGTCTTTTAGGAGATAATAAAACAACTAAATAGAATACCATAAGATAAAATGATACCTTATCCAAGTTGATTTCTATTTTTTACTTTTATAATACATGTCAATCCCAGTTCCCTTCCCTTCTCCTCCTTCCCCACCCCCCCCTACAAACCCCCTCTGCTCCCCAGGGAGGGTGAGGCCCCCCATGGGGGATCCTCAAAGCCTACCATATTAATTAGAGCAGGGCCCAGACCCCCCACTGCCTGTCCAGGCTGATAGAGCATCCCTCCATGTGAAGTTGGCTCCCAAAGTCCATTTGTGTACCAGGAATAAATACTGATCCACTACCAGAGGCCCCACAGATCGCCCAGACCTCCAAACTGACATCCTCACTCCGGGGGTCAGCAAAAGTCCCATGCTGATCTCAGAGCTACCAGTCTGGAGTCCCTTTGTTTCCCTATTTCTTTGGTCTCCTCTTGCTCCAGGTTCCCTGAACTCTGTGGAGAGGGATTTGATAGATAAATCTCATTTGGGGCCACATGTTCCTTGGTCTCTCTGCCTAATGTTTGACTGTGAGTCTGTATATTTATTTTCACCCGCTGCAAGAGAAGGCCTCTATAATGATGGCTGGATAAGGCACTCATCTATTTGTGGAGCAGTGTATCATTTGGAGTCATTTTATTGTGTTTTTTTTTTTTCCTTTTTGCCAGCACTATTTGGTTTTATCCTAGATATCTGGTTTATCTAGACTCTGGCTTGTGATAACCCAAGAAGTGTTTGGTATGAAGTCCACCTAATATAGTAAACCTTACCTCAAATAAGACATCAGTTGGTTACTCTCACAAACTTTGTGCCACCATTTCCCTAGCTTATTCTTTTAGGCAGGACATTGAGTATAGATTGACAGTGTCTACTTGCCATTTATTTAACTCTTTTGTTATCCTCCAGATTATCTTTCAATTTCATAAATAACAGACATGGTGGTGAAGTTTCTGTGTAATCAGCAGCTCAAACACTATGTTAATTAAATTGTGTGATGATTGACTTCAGCAATAGGGTCTGGCTTTCAATTTGTAGGAGGCTACCTATTATCATGGTAATAGTCTGAGTTGTTTGGAGATTTCCATAGGACTATTTTGAGAAATAACTCAATTTGATGGAATATAGTCCAGGCATTAGAAAATTCATTTTGGAGACAAGTGATAGCCAGTAGTAATCTCTACTATCTCTCACAATTTTTGGACACATCATTAGAATCACCCTGATAAAATTTAGGGTGTTTCCACTGCACGAGATTTCCATGTGACCTCTTAAATGCCATTTACTTGCAGTTGTCTCTACACTCATTCTCTCCCACAATTCCATCTCCCCTTCACTTTCTCACCAATAATCTCATTCCCATCTTGTACCCCAGGTCCTGTTTAGTGATAAAATCCATTAAATTTCCACCTCTCAGGGAGACCCATGTGTCCTTCTAAGTCCCCACCTCCATGCTTAAACTCCCTGCATCTATGTATTACAACTCTGTTATATTTATTTAATGGCTAATATCCAGATATAAGTGAATATATGTCATATTTATCTTTCTGGTCAGGATTACCCGATTCAGGGGGAATTTATTCTAGTTTCACCCATTTTATGTGAGTTTAGTGACGTTAAATTTTAATAATTGTTAATATATTTTTTGAAAATAACATTAAAAATAACAAAATAAATCAAAATTTTATGGAGTACTGTTTTTTCCAATTTTTATACTTCAATATAAATAAAGTTTAATACAAAGATAAGTAATGCCTTAGTATAGTATCAGATTAGCCCACTGTTATGGAACTTTCAAGCGATGTTGAAGTCACGGTCTTCTTAATCATCATTGCATTTATATTATTTTTCTGAGATAAGAAAGCAGTTGGGTGCCAACTATTGATTATTGTGTGCAGCATGTGCTCAAAGATGATCCATAGTCTGTAAGGCTAAGATTCCTTTATTCAGATAAACACCAGCCCAAATGCAAACCAGAGTGTGCCAGGGGCAGCAAGGCAGAAGGGCTATTCACATGTGTGGTCCCTTAAGAACCCTTCCTGTGTCATCCTGAACACACCTTAACCACACCCTGACAGGCATGGTTAAGTACACCTGTAGCTGGCCCTTAGGAGGCATGGTTACAGTGTCTCCCTACATAATGACTCTTGAATTATGAGTCTAATAACTAACTTTTAGCAATAACAAAATATTTTCATGGCAAGTTTTATTAAAAAATTAGTTTAGAAGAAAGTATGACATTATTGTTGTTTGACATTAAAAAACTCATTAATGAATAACTATAACCCTATAGTTGTTTATAATTATTTTTATCAGGAATATGTGTGTCTGGTTCACGAGGGTCATGAACTTGTGTGCAGAAGCCTAAGGAGGCCAATACTATTATGTTCCCTGGAAGTTGCATTTAAAGGCAATTTTGAGACTATCAACTTAGATTTTGGCAAGAGAACCTGGGTCTCTCAGAGTAGCAGTATGTTCCCATCCCCATCAGCCTCCAGTCTTCTTTCAAAATATATTCTATTTCCCCTTTTCAGGGAGAACCATGTGTCCCTGCTAGAACCCTCTTTGTTACTTAGCCCCTCTGGCTTGGTGGATTGTAGTATAATTCTCCTTAACAGCTAATAACCATTTATAGTTGAGTACATATTATGTTTGTCTTCCTGCTTCTGGATTGCCTTGCTCAGGATGATTTTTTTCTAGTTTCACACATTTGCTTGTAAATTTCTTGATATCATTTTTATAAAAGCTTAGTAACATTCCATCATGTGGAGGAGGGAGGAGTGACAGGAGAGAGTGCAGGGAAAACAAACTGGAATAGTTGGGCATTTAGAAGGTGATGAGAAAACTCAATACAACGGAAAATTCCTGGTGTCTATGAGGGTGAATATTAGTGAGGGTTTCTATTGCTGTAATGGGACACCAAATTCAAGTTGGGGAGCAAAGGGTTTTTTTAGAGTATACCTCCTGATCATTTTCTATTATTGGAGGAACCTAGAACAGGATTGCCAGTAGGCTGGGACCTGGAGAAAGGAGCTGATACAGAGGCAATGGAGGGGAGCTGATTGATGGATTGCTTCCCCTGGCTTTCTCAGCCGGCTTTCCTGTAGAATCCAGGACCACCAGTGTAAGAATTATAACAGCCACAATTGGCTGGGCCTTCAGCCTTTGATCATTAATTGGAACAATGCCTTACAGTTGGATAGCATGGGGAATTTTCTCAAATAAAGTTCCTTCCTCCCTGATGATGCTAACTTCTATCAGGTTTACACACAAAAGCAACCACTAAAAGTGAACCCTGTTTAACTTGACCCACAAATACTTCACTATTAAGCCACAAACCTTTCTCTACTAATTATCCTCAAGATTGCACATTAAAAACATAAATAACTTTAAAGTCTCTCATTCTTTACAAATTCAAGCACATTAAAATTTCATTTGCTTTGAAATAGCCAATTTCTTTTAAAATACAAACAATTTATCTTAAAATTTAAAGTATTTCAACTGTGGTCTCCAGTAAATTACTGTCTTACATCAAAGGGAAAACCATGGCACAGTCGCAATTAAATCAAAGCAAAACCAAATTCCAACTATTCAACTCATGATCTTCTGTAGTTCTCCAAATAGCCTGGGTCACTTCTCCTGGTCTGCCTTCAACAAAACAGGCAGCTGGTCTTCTAGGCTTCAATTAGATATAATCTACTGCTGCTGCTGTTTTTGGTAGTAGTCCCCCACTACTGGCATATCTACAACACTTCGATCTTCTGTAACAACTGGGCTGCACTTTCCCCCATAGCCTCTGATAGAGTTTCTTTGTGGTACCAAGTATCAGCTTCTTTGCATGAAGTCCTGCACCTACCACTGAGGCTGCAAATTCAACAATGGCCTCTCATGACCTTTCACATTACCAAGCCTCAGCTGCTCTTCATGACCCCTTCATGCCTTTAAAACCAGTGACTCTCACATATTATCAAGTCCAGTTGCCAGCCCAAGATAAAACCCTGGCCACCTCTGAAACCTACCTTCCCTGTGATCTCAGGAATAATTTTCCAGAAGATTTCACTACAGTGATGCTGGTGCCTTCTTAATCACTACTAATTTGTTAATTCTAGTCACCCAACATCAAGTATCCTAGCAAAACAAAGTTGTGCTTTATTAATTCTTGTATCTTGTTAATTACAGCTAATTCTTCAGGCCCAAATAACCAGAACCACAGAATCGTAATTCAAAATAACAAGTGAACCTAATAGAATCTGTAAACTTCCTTCTGAAACTTAACAAGCCAGGCCTCCATCCTCTGCACTGCCTCAACATTCTTATTATTCCAAGTTTCCACAGAATATGCCACCGACGTCTTAACACTCAATGAATTTTCCTGCCCCAAATTCCAAAGTCATTTCACAATCCTTCTCACAACATGGTCATGGATGTCACAGCAATACCCCACTTCTGGTAACAATTCATCTTAAATAGTTCTTCTATGTCTATAGCAAACCACTATGACAAAAAAAAAAAAAAAAAAAAACTGTTGGAGAGAAAAAGAGTTAATTTGGCTTACATTTCCACATTATAGTCCATTAATGGAGGAAATCAGAAATGGAATTCAAGCAGGACTGGAACATGGAGTCAAGAACTGATGCAGATGGCATGGAGGCCTTTTGCTCTTTGTTCACTACCTGGGAAAATGTCTTACAGCTGCATCTCATGGAGGCATTCCTCAACTGTGGCTTCTTCTTCTCTGGTGACTCTATCTTTGTCACTCATTGACACACAAAAACCAGACAATATGAAGACCATACCAAAAATTCTTATAATGGAGGTAACAGAGTCCAAAGGGTCCTTCTTCTGTATCAATGCTAGGCTTGTGACAATGACACCAACCCAGCCACAGAATCTTATTTTTTGTTTTGTTTTGTTTTTCTTTTTTATTTTATTTGAGTTACAAACACAATTGAATTACATGACAATCCCAGTTCATTCTCCCTCCCCTCATCCCCTATCACCCCCACAACTAAAACCCTACCTGTCACGTCTCCTTTCTTCTATTCTTCCCCTGAATTAACCTTTCTGCTCCCTCATGACCTCTGCATCCATCCTCTTCTTCCCTTCTCGTTCTCGTAGCTCCCTCCCACCTCTTCCCATGCTCTCAATTTGCTCAGGGGATAGTTACCCTTTCCTCTTCTCCAGGGGATAAAGTTGGTCTCTTTTAGGGTCCTCCTTGTTTACTAGTTTCTCTGTCAGTGTGGATTGTAGGCTGGTAATCCCTTACTCTATGTTTAAAATCCACATATGAGTGTTTGCCTTTTGTGATTGGGTTACCTCACTCAGAATGGTTTCTTGGAGTTCCATCCGTTTTCCTGCAAGTTTCAAGATCCCATTGTTTATCTTTTACCTATAACTTGTCCTCCTGAAAGATGCATTGAGTCAATGGTGGCTCATATTTGTGGATGTAGCAAAGCGATAACTGACATAATGAAGAGAGAGAGAGAGAAAGAGAGAGAGAGAGAGAGAGAGAGAGAGAGAGAGAGAGAGAGAGAGAGAGAGAGAGAGATTCCATGACCAAGACTACTACCTGGGTGGTCAGGATCAGATGGTTGAAGTTTCTGTGATCTTGGGTAGGAACAAACACAACCAACAAAAATAAAAATAGTCAATGAAATGCAGTAGAATTATTTCTAAAGATATACTGCTAAACACATAGATGGTGCCTACCCCAATCATTATCAGAGAAGTTTCCTCCAGCACCTGATGGGAGCAGATGCAGAGACCCACAGCCAAATATTGGTCAGAACTCTGGGAACCCTGTAGAAAGTGGTGAGGAAGGATTGTAGGAGCCAGAGTACTCAAAGACACCAGGAGAACATGGGCCTCAGAATCAATTAATCAGGGCTAGTTGGGATATTTGATTTCATTGTGAAATTCTGAGACAGTTTTAATGAAAAGGACCTTGGATCAGAAGCAGAGACAGTGACTAATTGATAAGAATTATCCATAGAGAGTACAGAGAACCCAGGAAGACAGAGAGATGCATAGGAATGAGAAAGGAAGTACTTAGAGAGCTGATGTCTTTTTAGTTTGGTATGTATGAAGAGAGGTTTTCTTGCTAGGTCTCTAGCCAAAAAAGATCAGTTGGAAGCTCCTTAGTTCTTCTGAGCTACTCCAAAATTGATTCCCAAGTCTTTATTGGTAGACAGGATGATAGAGATTCAGTTACAAACCATATTTGATAGCAGTAACAGTGCCAGTGAAGGCAGGACCATAAATCCCATCAAATCATGGCATTGGAAGCTGAGTGCTGACTGTGGAACAGCAGGGAAACAGACATGTTGTCTATCTTAGACCTTATGCATACATGCTGTTGTTTGGATTGGGGTTTTCTGCCATTCCTAATAAAGTAGGGATGTCTCTGACACTTTTGTCTGCTTATGCAATGTTTTTCCTCCTACTAGTATTCTTTATCCTGCCTTGATATGAGGATTTATGCCTAGTGTTATTGCATCTTGTAGTTATTTCATGTTTGGTAGATATCTCTGGGAGGCCTGTACTTTTCTTAGGGAACATGGAGAAGCAGGGGATCCTGAGGATGTATGTGGAAAACTAGGAGGAGGAAGGAAGGTTGGATGTGGTCAGGATGGATTGTGTGAGAGAATGAAGAAAATGAAAAAGGAGATAAAATAATATCAGTATATCCCTTTAACTGCTAAGGCAGCTCTCTAGCCCCTAGAATTTCAAAGCCTTCTCAAGGTAGTTAATGTCTCACAATAAACAAAAGATACTTGTCAGTTTTTGTATTTTTATAGTTGTGTTATCTAGTGATTTCCAAAAATATTTTCATTATACATTGAATTCAAGAAGCTCAGCATTTCTGTATTAATTTATAGATATTTGCTATTTTATAGATTCCCTATAACTTTCATTTTTCCTCAATTAACTTTATATATCATTCTGCACTAGTCAATATTTCTATAATGAAAATCTGTGACCCATGCATTATTAAACTACTTAATAAAATTTAAACACTAAAATTACCAAATGATATTTTTAAACTTTTATTCACTACAAGAAACAAGTTGAAATGTGTATGTTTTGCTGGCTGTTTTTGAATACACCCCTAACCGCTGTACTTAGGAAGAGTTAGCATGAACATCATGAGTTCCAGGGTAGCTTGGGCCACATGCTTAAAAAACAAACAATTTCTTACCTTAATAATTAGCATTTTCATCATTTTAAAGGATTTAATTTTATATAAAATGATAATGGATATTCAGTCATTTCTTCATAATGCTGTTGTCATACAAAATGTTTCTATAATTGATTGAAATTTAAGATAAATACATGCTAACAAGGAAGGGAAAGTCCTTAACCATAAACAAAGAAAGACTAACCATGCATCAAAAGATGCCTATGTCAAAGAACAAATTGGCAACACTAAATATACCCAAGGATTTCAAAACAAAACAAAAGACCATATGATGTAGAAAAGGAAAAGAATTAAGAGGGGGGTAGAAAAGGAACTGGAGGGAAGGGAAAGGGAAATTGGGTGTATTTGATATTTGACTTTTTAAAGATAAAACTTCAGGGAATAAAATCATTGAAATAATCCATGTTCCATACTCTTGGGTCTTTCTGAATATATAATCAGTTATCCTTACATGAACTAGTTTCAATGCATAAATGTCCATATGCATATATATATATATATATATATATATATATATATCCATACACAGTGTGTATTGCTATCCTAAACAGAACACATTTTTGTACATTATATCATAAATTATTTCTCATTATTTTATAATTAATACAAAAGTATGCACTTAAATAATGTGATGTATGAACTCCACTAAATATATGCATATTTTGGCTTTCAGTATAATGAATCTTAGATAAACACAACAATGGGATGGCATCAAAAATTTTAATTGATAACTTCTAGATGCCTGAAAAATAATCAAAGTAAAATGGTCATACAAAGCCAAGTTTATCAGCACTTGAGAGAGACTTTATAATTAATAGTAAGAGAAGGAATCTATTAAATGTTTGTAGTAATGGGCATGGTAGGTGTTGGGAGGAGGACTTAATTCTGTCATGTAGCAAATTTGACCTTATGTAGAATATCATACTATCTTTGGATAACTGTTGAGAACTACTGCTCGAAGCCTTAATCAGTAAAGCCCTTCCTCACATAACATTATGATAAATGCAATACTTTAGACATCATAAGTATTAAGAAGCACTGCAGAAGAAGAGGACAGAAAAATCAAAAGATATGGAATATGTGTTAGAGGACTCTAAATGCTGTCTGATGGGAAATATTTTGTGTCAGGATTACACATTCTCAACTGATACATGTAATTTCACTAGGTGTACACAAGAACAGGCCCCTCAAAAACCAGGCACTGTTGGAGAAGGGCCTCATGGTGTACTACTCTCACTGAGTATCTATGTACCATGGAGATTAAAGGGAAGATGAATTATTGGCCTGTTTTATAGCCAGTGGTGATATTGATAATCTCAATCCAGAGGTCACTCAGATGTCTCTAGTTAAGTCTAATGGGTCTTGAAACAAAATGCACAATTTTGGAAATATTACAGATAAAGAGGAAGGAAAGTTTATAATCTTGAGAACTAAATAAGAGTGTTTGGGTCTGAAATAACCAGAATGCATGACTAATGTGCATTAAATTTTCAATGAATTAACTAATGAAATGTTTAGCACTGAAAAACCTTTGGTAAGTGTACGATAGAGACACAATGCAAAAATTAGGACTGAAGAACAAAGATTAGGACTGAAAAGCATATATTTTGCTTATATAATTTATATATATATATATATATATATATATATATATATAGTTAGTTAGTTAGAATTTTGGACATGTCAATCTAAAAGATAAATTTTATCTGTTATTTTGTGAATAACTATTTGCTTCATTACATAAAGTGCAGTAGTGTGTCTATCATAATTGACTTTTCATGAATTTGAAATATTTATTGATGTTATTTCAATTGTCTGTTGTACAAGAAATTTCTGAGAGTGAAAACCTCTAACAAAA
This sequence comes from Cricetulus griseus, assembly GCF_003668045.3. Lineage (NCBI taxonomy): Eukaryota > Metazoa > Chordata > Mammalia > Rodentia > Cricetidae > Cricetulus > Cricetulus griseus. Next base: position 79,138,823 of record NW_023276806.1, on the reverse strand, counting down.
TACATATAATAGGACATTACTATTATTATTATTATATTGACTATCAGTGATTTACTGTTCTTAGAGAGTAGTTCCTATCACCTAGCATCCATGAGCACAGCTGCTTGTAACTCCAGTTCCAGTGTTGCTTCTGCCCTCTTCTGTCTTCAGCAGGCATCATCACTCATGTGCTCACATGTGTGCTACACAGATGTACATATAAGCAGAGAGGAACAGGGACAGAATAGAGAGAAAAAGAGAAGGTGGGAGAGAGAGAGAGAGAGAGAGAGAGAGAGAGAGAGAGAGAGAGAGAGAGAGAGAGAGAGAGATGTTAAACAATGAACAAATGGCGCCTGAGAAGTGACAGCCAAAACTGATTCCTGCCTTTATGCACACACACACACAACACACACACACACAACACACACATACACACACACACACACACACACACACACAAACACACACACACACACACACACATTCACTTACCACACTTATATACAGGTCTGAAAAAAATGTCATTTTCCCAATGCTTTTCTTTTTATTGGCTCTCATGATTCCGTTAAACTTTTGTGAAAGAATTTATAATTTAACAAAAATTTCAAAAAAAGAGGAACATGAAACAATATGTTATTTTTCAGGTTATGTCAAAATTGACTAGAGACTTTTAGGCATACCAAAACTTTGGTGTACATTTTCTGCAAACAAACACATTCTCTCCTGTCATTAACGTTAATCTACAAAAGAATATTAAAGTCAGCATTGGCTGTCTGAGTCACAAAGGCAATTGCTACTTTATCCTTAGAGAACAAAAAGAGATTTAAAGTATATGAATTATACTTTTGATCTGGTTTACATAATATCCATAAATTGGGAGGGAATCTGGATACTTCAGTGACTTCAATTGACTTTGATACCTATATTTCTTATTAATTACAGACCAATTATTTTGTGAAAGGGGGCATAAATTGTGTCTATCAAAAGTTTCCTCATTACCAAAGTCTGATATAGCACATTTTCAAAGAAGTATAGTACCAATTCTACTGGTCTACAAGTTCCTTTTATCTCATTAGTACTAGTTTTAATATTTACTTTATATATTGAGTTTAATTAACTGAATAAGTTTTTATCCTTTTGTTCTCTACTGTAATTACAAGGGTTTCTTTTATAATATTTCACAATTTTGTGGGCATCTATCCTTTGTTGACATCTATACTTGTTAATGATATGAGTTAAAACTAATCATCATGGCCAAATTTTTCATTAAATAATTCGTTGTCCATCTGCATATTATTACAAGAAAACTATTTTAATGCTAATTCTTCTTTTCTTATTTGTCAAAAACATATTTTTCTGAGCCATTATTTAAGTTGATATTTTAATCATTTCATATTTAGCCACCATGAAAATTTTTAGTTATTTTTCTTTGCTTGCCACAATCTTTGAATGTCTTTTATTATTTGATGAGCTTTTCTGGACTTTGAGTAATGGTAAATACTCTATTTCCCATCTTTATTGGTTATTTAATTGTGAAATATTTTATTTCTCTAAAGATCTTTGCTTCATGTGGATTAAGCTTATTAAGCTCACAAAAAAATTAAAATTCTAAAAGCCTACCTAATGCTAATTGTTCCAATATTCCACAATCCTTTTATTTGTTGGTGGACAAATCAATTGCACATTTTCCATTCTCTCTATCTCTGCTCTCACTCTCTGCCTCTATCTCACTCTCTCATTTCTGTCTCATACACACACAAACATACTATCATACATGCATATACCTTACATATGAATACAGATATCATACATATTAAAAAATCCGAGTTGTATATTCACAATTCTAAAAACACTTTCTCTAGTTTTGCCATCCCATGTTTGCTCCTCTATGCTCTAATGTAGTAGCAAATCATGTTCAATCAAATTTCTCTTTATAAGATAATATCACTGCATTTTGTAATATCTTTTTCAAATAACCTGAATCATTTACCATTTGGAGTGCCTAGGATAACAATGTAATGTTAATTAATCTCCTTACAACTTTTTAAAGGTTGGAGGGATACAACCCAGTTCATCAGGCTTGTGTGGACTTGACCTACTAAGCCATTTTTCTTGACCTAAAACACAATTTTATGGAAGCATGAATGAAGTAATTGTGTACTTTTAAGAATATTTCTTAATATTTATTGTACTTAAATATAATTTTTACATTTGTTTTTCTACACTTTAGAATAAGTTTCTTTCTGTTGTGTGTGTGAGAGATAGAGTTTCCTGGCTGCCATGGAACTCGCTTTATAGACAAGTTTGTCATTAAACTAACAGAAATACAAGTGCCTTTGCCTCACATTTGCTGTGATTGCAGGTGCCACCACCAAACAGCTAGTATCAATTTCTTAATATTCATTATATATTTTAGGTACCTTTTTCCTCTTAGGTGTGTAAAATGAATTATTACAACAACTATAATATCTTTAGTCTCAATTCCTTTGTGTTTCTCAATTATATCAGCTATCTATTTAAAAATACTTCAGATAATCTGTTTCCTCAAAGTACTTGGGCTTTGCACATGAATTTTGCATCATGGCTTTTCTGGACATTTTTTAATTTTAAAAATTTTAATTTATTATCTGTCCTACAATGTCTGCTTGTTTTTACTTTGCAGTTACATATGTCTTCTCTTTTAATGACTTCTTTTTTTATTTTGCTGTTTCACAAATTTATAATTACATATAACTACATTTACTGTCTTGTATCTTGTATATTTTCTTCTTCATTATTTGTGAGCAGTTAAAATTTTCATTTTATTACCTTGAACATAAATGTAAGGTAAACTTTAAATGTGTGTAATAGCATCAATAATTTATTTTAATTAGGCTGTCTCTATTCTTATTAGTTTCTTCTATTTCCAGCACACAGCATTTCCCCAGTGTTCACAAATACTTTGTGTTATGATTCCCCTTATTTATAAACATTGCCTTTCAGAAATTTTAGTTTCACAATAATATTCTTACGCTGAGTTTTAATTACATTTTGATACTGACACTTATTGATGACCAACACTAAACTATTTATGACAGGAAAGGAGAGAAGTGGACAGGAAAGAATATATTACTTATGGCAAGATAACGTCTACGATGAGATACCTAAATCTCAATATAAATAAGCCAGACCATTCCATATCAGCACAGATCCAATAATATATGGCATTATCCATAGGATGTGATAAGAGCAGTAATGCTCAGTTGTCTATAGACTGAATATAATTTCCCTAATTCTTCATTATTTGAGGTATGAGACATTAAACTAATGGGTTACAATAATATTAGTGACTTTTCTTATCTGTTTGACTATATACTTGTAACAGTAAAGTTGAAATGTAGATCTATTTTGACTCATAATTCTGACAAACCAGCCCATTATGATAAGGAAGACATGACTGCAGAGAAGAAGAACTTCCTCCCAGCTGCAGAGCATGATGTAGATGGGGACAAGATTATAACCCTAGTCACATCAGATCATTCCTCCTCCACTAACTATGTTCTATTGTTATTTAATTGTTATAAAATAGGATAAATAATGCAGCTTACATTACTATATATTGTCAATTCCAATTTTCTTCATGGGATATACTTTAACAGGTTTGTAGAGTTGGTGAGTTAATTCTAACATGTCAAATAAGAGAATAAACTTTTATAACTGCCATAAGCAACAGTACAAAGTTTTGAGAAATTAACAGGCCTGCCGTCAAATAACAAAATATAATCTAAGTGATTATACAGAACTTTTTAGGGACAAGACATCTGAAATCAAGATTAAATATTAAATACACCTGCACCTGGATCATCCTATCTGTGGCTCGATTATTGACAAATATGCTAAAATTTTAAATGATATTTAATTAACAAGTGAATAGTGCTTTAGAATCTTCAAAATATTTTGGTTTATTATATTGAGAATGTAAAGCTAAGTTTTGATTAGTCTATGACCTCAAGTGTTTACAATTTTATGGATTGAAGTGATATAAACATAATATTATGTAGGCATTTTCAAAAAGGAATCAGGAAAGTTAAACCTTGGACTGCCACAATCAGAATGTAAAGGACAATCACAGGAATCCAAAAAGACTAACAAAAAACAGGCAAATTTCTTACTTTTAAAAGTTTCAAACATATTTATTTCTCACAAAATTGATAAATGATACATAAATAGTAATCTCAAAAATGGCTGTGACTTTGCTTATGCTATTTGTGATTTGTATCAGTATTTTATAAGAATAATTTATATTATTTAAGCTAATAAATAGAAAAAGAATAATTGCACCTCTTATTGATATATCAATGTTTATCCACTGTAAAATATTTAAATAATATTAAACATAAAACCCCTAGAATCCTGCAAGGATGAACCCAACTGAGACTTTTAGCAATAGATGAGAGGGTGCCTTAACTGGCCATCTACTGAATGCAAACTGGTGACTTCCCTAATTGCCATCAGAGATACTCTATCCAGTAACTGATGTAAGCAAAGTCAGAGATCCACAGACTAGGGCTGTACTGAGCTCCTAGAGTCTTGTAGAAGAAAGAGATGAGGGATTATACTGCCAAGAGTATCATGATGAGAGAATCCACAAAGACAGCTGACCTGAGCTCACTGATGCTGGCCCAACAGTCTGGGAGCCTGTGTGGGACCAAGCTAGGCATTCTACATGTGTGTGACAAGCCTATTGCTTGGTCTCTTAGTAAGACTTCTAACAGTGAGAGAAGAAAATTTCCCTGGTGCTTACCTGGCTTTCGGTAACCTGTTCTGCATTCTTGATTACCTGGCTCCTCCATGTAAGGGGAAGAGGTCAGTCCTGCTTCAACTTGATGTGCCGTGCTTTGTACAAGCCCATGGGAGTCCTGTCACTTTTTGGATGGAGATGGAGGAGTGGATTGGGAGAGGGACAGATAAGAAAGGAGAGGAGATGTGAGGAGAAGAGTGGAGGAAACTGACTGTTACATAAAATAAATGAAAAAAATCTATTTAGATAAAAAGAGCTTAGACATAAAAGTTAATCTCCTCAAATGTTTACCTTGTTTTCTTTCCATTTTATGCTCTCTAGTCTTTGACACAAGGTCTTATTTTTGCATCTTTGCTGGCCTATAACTTCCTATGTAGATCAGGCAGGCATTGAACACAGAGTGACCTGTCTGCGCCTAGTTCCAGAATTCTGGGATGAAAGAGTAAATGTATGCACCACTGCAAATGGCATTAGACAAAGCCATCATACTCAGAGTTGCTGAAGATAATGTGCATTATGTGATCATTTATAAAATAAATAACCAAAAGCGGGTAAACTGAAACTTTCCATATTTTAAATAGGGTATTTTATGAATATTCTAGGTACAACATTACTTCTGATGAAATTTAATGTACCATATTACATGGCATACTATGTGTAAGTTATTTGTACATTGTGGGTCAGCTCAAACAACTGTAATACTTGATTCACAAAATATCAATATGGACTTGTTGTGAATTTCAATAAGTTACTTGAGAATTTCAGTATTTCACTTGCTGATGAGTATGAAAATTCTTTTATGGAACAGTGTTAAAGCATAAAGAGAGTACTATATGCTCATATAAGTTAATATTGAGGCCAGTTTAATTTTTCTGGGGTTACATATGAATGGCAAAATGGGCCTTAGCATTTTTATGAGATCACAAAATGTCAGTTATTGAATAATGGCTATGAATAAATATCATATTCACTGAATTTTAATATTTTTACTTTTTACATTGAAGAACAGGCTTTGGTAATGAACAAATTCTTACTGCCATTCTTTCATTAAGTAAAACATTTTACAAATTAGCAAATTAATTGAAAGTTTGTATTTTCATCACCCTACCTTTAAAATTTAAATTATCTCTTTGCTACAATTTTATGATGAATCCCTAAAGTGCTTGTATAATAAATGAAATTCAATATGATCTTCAAAAAAGATCTTGTTTATATGAAATCAATGTTATATTGGTGTTAGAAATTCTATGTTTGGAAGGGCATGCTTGGAGGCACTGACAATGTGGTCTGGTGGAGAAACCAGTTCCATGAATCCAAAGTTGAAAGCAGCCTTAAAGAGAATTTTCCCTTAAGAGGTATCTCAGATGCAGAGTCAGCTGCTATGAGAACATTTTTAGAAAGATCTTAAATACCTAATTTGAGAACCCAGACTAGTTGGATGATAATTATATTTGAACTCCCAATCAAGGACAAAGCTAAAGAATCAGTTGAAAAAACACAGAAGAGTTGCAGTGTAAAAATATTTCAAGTAGGGGTTAAAATGCAAAAAAAGCATTTTTCCCTAGACAAATGGTGTACGTGACTTCTTTATCCATTGTTCCATACTGTCAACCTTTTAAATTATATTTTCTTCTTTCTTTTACTGAAAATACTGTTTTTTCACATAATATATCCCTTTCATAGATTTCCCCTGTCCTACCTCCTCCAAGAATCCATGCACATTTCTGCCCATACAAATCCACACCTCATCTATCCATAGAAATGAAACAACTATCTAAAGACAATTGTAAAGTATGATAAAAAATAAACAAAATAGAATAGGCCAAAACAAATAGAACAAATAGAACCATAAGCATGAGACATATATGTAAAAACTGAGATGCACATTCATGGGAAACCCTAAAACATATAAACTAGAAATCATAATATAATAGCAAAGGACTTATAATGTTGAAAAATGTCCTGTGAAAACTTCATTAGACAAAGAACCTCCAAAATGTCATGTTCCTCTCATGCTGGCTATTTAGTGAGGTCTGTCCTTAAGATGGTTTGTGTCTCTGAGACTCCATTGGAGAGAACTGTAATTTTTTTTCATTTCTGAGCGCTTATCTTTTGGTGATAGATTCTAGTTTGGGGATGGGGGCTTTTGTCTACTTCTCTTGGTGCTGAGACCCCACCTGCCATGCACCCTTATAGGCCTAGTGCATGCTGTCACATGACTCTGTCCTTCGTCTTAGACTTTTGTAATCTTTCTGCTTCCTTTTCCTTGCACCCTGAGGGGAAGAAATCAATTGAGACCTTCCATGTAAGACTGAAATTTCTAAGGTCTTTCACTCTCTGTATACTGTCTGACTGTGGATCTCTGTTTCTTCTCATCTATTACAGAAGTAAGTTTCTCTGAAGATGACCAAGCAGGACATTATCTAGAGTATATCAGAATGACTTTAGGAGTCATTATATGGCTATGTTCCTTTATCAGAAAGAAAAGTAGTCTTTGGGTTTTCCCTAGGCCTAAGGATTATCTGGATTCCAATTCTTTTTTAAATGAATTTTATTTAAATTAGAAACAATCTTACTTTATATATCAATTCCAGTTCCCTCTCTATGCCATCCTTCTCATGAACCCCCCTATTCTATCCCCCATCCACTCCTCAGGAAGGGTGAGGAATTCCATGAGAGTTAATCAAAATCTGTCATGTCATTTTGGGCATTGCATAGGACTCCCCCCTACCCCCCTCGTATTTAGGCTTAGAAAGTATCTCTCCATGGGGAATGTGCTCCTGAAGTTCATTGGTGAACTAGGGATAAATACTGGTTTCAATGCTAGATACCTCATGCACTGCCCAGGCTGCCTAGCTGACATTCACATTCAGGGGTCCTGGATTAGGAGATGCTGCTTCCCTGCTGTCATACTTGGGTCCCTGGGCTCCCACTTGTTCAGGTCAGCTGTTTCTCTGGGTTTTCCTAGCATGCTCTTGACTGCATTGTTCATCACTCCTCCTTCTCTACAACTAGATTCCAGGAGTTTGGCTAAGTGCTTAGCTGTATGTCTCTGCTTCTGCTTCCATCAGCTACTGAAAGAAGGCTCTAGGATGACATTTAAGGTAGTCATCATTCCCATTAGAGAGGAAAGGCATTAAAGTATCCTCTCCACTCTTTCTTAGATTCTTAGTTGGGACCATCTTTTGAATCTCTGTACATTTCCCTATTGCCAGGTTTCTTTTTATATGATTCCCTATATTAAGGTATCTCTTTTCTTTCTCTCCTCTATTCATTCCTGGGACAAAATCTTCCTGATCCCTCATGTTCTCCTCCCTCTCCTCTTCTCCCCTCATTTTTTCCCTACTGCTCTCTCCCTCCCCTATGCTCCCAGTTTGTTCAGGAGCTCTTGTCCTTTTCCCATTCTCTGGGGTACAATGCATACCTCTATTAGGGTATTCTTTGTTTAATAACTTCTCTGAAGTTTTGGATTGCAGGCTGGTAGGTTGGCAATCCTTTGTTCATGTCTAACATTCATATATGAGTGAGTACATACCATGAGTTTGTCATTCTGTGATTGACTTACCTCATTCAAGATGGTTTCATCTATTTCCATTCATTTGCCTGCAAATTTCAAGATTTCATTGTATTTTTTTCCACTGAGTAGTGTACTACATTGTGTAAATGTACCACATTTTATTTATCCATTCTTCAATTGAGAGGCATCTAGGTTGCTTCCAGTTTCTTGCTTTTACAATTAATGCTTTTATGAACATAGCTGATCACATGTCCATGTTGTGTGAATGAGCATCCTTTGGGTACATGCCTCAGAGTGGAATTGCTGGATCTTGTGGTAGATTGATTCCCATTTTCCTGAGAAACCACCATGCTGATGTCCAAAGTGGCTGTTCAAATTTGCACTCCTACCAGCAATGAAGAAGTGTTCCCCTTTCTCCAATCCTCTCCAGCATGAACTATCATTGGTGTTTTTGATTTTAACCATTCTGACAGGTGTAAGATAGTATCTGAGGGTCATTTTGGTTTGCACTTCCCTAATGACCAAGGATGTTGAGCAATTTTTAAGTGTCTATTAGCCATTTTAGATTCCTCTGTTGAGAATTCTCTGTTTAGTTCTGTACCCCACTTTTTAATTGTATTATTTGGTGATTTGCTGACTAGCTTCTTGACTTCTTTGTTTATTTTGGAGATTAGCTCTCTGCCAGATTTGGGGTTGGTGAATTTTTTCCCATTCTGTGGGCTGCTATTTTGTCTTGTTGACTGTTGAACTCAAATCCTTGATGACATAGCCAATGATGGGGATGGATTCCATCTCACAAGAATGGTCATTAAATCCAGTAAGATTTTTGGATGGTTACTCCCACATATTTGTGCCACTCTTGCAACAGTGAATCTTGCTTACAGGCCATAATTATAGATTTAAGATTGGTACCTATGCTGTTGCTTGCCTTTCTCCTTTGATGTGATGTGGACTATTTTACATGTACACTAGTCCCTCTCCACACCATTAACCTTGATGTACTGATATGGAACAATGGTAGAGCCATGACTCTGTGTTCAAAGAGTATCAAGAGGACCACTTGTTTTGTCACTCAAATTAAGAGTCCTTTTTAATCTTACTCAGGTTCATAAAGCTCAATTAATGCTCTTCCTTTACAAATCTTTGCAAGGATTGACTAAAGATTGCCTGACCCAAATAGAAAGGCTGAAGCAATTGGGTTATTTGGGTTATTTTTGACACTCAATTATTTTAATTTCTTCAGTTTAATTTTTAAGCCTGTTTATGAGTTTTTACACTTGATAACATTGTTGCTTGTCACTTTTAGTTTCACCAAGGAGAATACTGTTTTATTTCATAATTACTAAAATCTCAAAATATTGTTCTTCATTCTTATCTAATTCCTTCCCCCTTAAATTTTGTCACTCTCTTACTATCCTTCAGAAAAGTTATTCTTTTTATCAAGCAACAGAAAGTTATTCTTTAATACTATCACTGGCTTTTTCTAATTTGCTTTCTAGGCAGTATTCCAAGGTTAATCTACTCCCACAATTTCCAATAGCATGTTCATACATTTGTTCTGGATGGTATCTCATACTGGCTGAATTTCAAACTTAATGCCAAGCTGGACAGAATATGAAGCCTTGAGGATACAGACACCATCACATATTCAGTACCTACAAAATTGAAATTTAATAGCTCTCAAAGGTGGAAACTTCTCTTGAGTAACTAGTATTAGCTTGTTTTCTCATGCTTTTAATTTCCCTAAATAAAAAATTCAATAATTTAAACACATTTTTCTGTCATCAATGGGGACTTCATTAATTCTAATTATATGTTAGATTTGAATTTGTTTGTGACCATTAACCTCCACATTGCCATTAAAGAGCTAGTTATACTCTGCTGAAAAGACTTTACAGTATTCCAAGCAAAACTTTCTAATAAGATATCAAATACTACCTGTTATGATTTGAACATATTCCTGAAATTTAAGGTAGGAATTTACTTCCTAGTGCATCACTGATGAGAGATAATGACATTGAAGATGTGGCTAGATCATGAAGAAAGACCCTTTATGCACTGATATCTCTAAAACTGTTTATGTGACAGTAGAATTGGTTCCTTATGAAAAGCTCTCCACACCCCTTTCTCTCTCAATTTTGCATTATGGCTCTTTTGATTTCTACAAGCTCTGACATGCCCCAGTAAGAAGTTCTGGATGCAATGTTACCCCAAGACATTAGACAATCAAATACCTTGTTACATAATACATTTAAAATCACAAATTACTGTATTTTTCATATATTATTATGTATCACACTAAGATAATTTACACAGTTCGATTTTAACAATTTTCATGTGAAAGATCTTAGACACTTATCATTTCACAATCATAAAGAAATCATCTGTATTCCCTTGCATTCTAACCTGCTCTTTCACTTCAATTCCCTTTTTCATGATTGTACCATAACCTGTTAGCATGTCCCTTATTTTTCCAACTTTTTTATTTGGATTAGAAACAGGATTGTTTTACATGACAATCCCATTTCCATTCTCCCACCCATCCTCCCCTATGCACCCCCCCTCAACTAAAACCTTATCTGTCACATATGTTTTCTGCTCCCCCTGGATGTGTCTTGGCTCAGGGAGAATTTCTCTATATGGAATGGGCTCCCAAAGTCCACACCTATGCTAGGGATAAATACTGGGCTTCTACAGGAGGTCACATAGATTTATGAGGTTTCCACACAGAAACCCATGTTCCTTGGGTCTGGATCAGTCCCATGCTGGTATTCAAGCTATCAGACTGGGGAGCAAGAGTACCCGGATGTTCAGGTCAGATGTTTTTCTGTGTTTCACCAGCGGCGTCTGGACCTCTGTGTTCTTAACTGATCCTTCTATGCATTTGGGTTTCAGTTCAGATCAGTGATTAGTTATGTGTGTCTGCTTCTACTTCCACCAGCTGCTGGATGAAAGCATATAAGTCAGTCATCAATCTCATAATCAGGGGAGGGCATTTAAGGTAGCCTCTCCTCCATTGCTGAGATAGTTGGCTGGTGTCATCTTTGTAGATCTCCAGACATTTCCCTAGTGCCTGATTTCTCTGTAAACCAAAAATATCTTGCTCTATTATGATATCTCCATTCTTGTTATCGTGTATTCTTCCCCTGGCTCATATTTTCTGCTCCGTCATGTCCTCTGCATCCCTCTTCATCTCCCCTTCTCATTCTCCTAGCTAACTCCCCCCTCTTCCCAAGCTCCAAATTTGCTCAGCAGATCTTGAACCTCTCCCCTTCTCCAGGATCCATGTATGTCTCTCTTAGGGACCTCCATGCTTATTAGCTTCTTTGGCAGTGTGGATTGTAGGCTGATAATCCTTACTCTATGTCTAAGATCCGCATATGGGTGAGTACATACCATGTTTGTCTTTTTGCGATTGGGTTACCTCTCTCACAATGGTTTCTTCTGGATCCATCCATTTTCCTACAAATTTCAAGATTCCATTGATTATTTCCACTGAGTAGTACTCCATTGTATAAATGTACCACATTTTCTCTATCCATTCTTCAGTTGAGGGGCTTCTAGGCTACTTCCAGTTTATGACTATTACAAATAGTGCTGCTATGAACATCTTTGAACATATGTCCTTGTTGTTTGAATGTGTTTCTTTTGGGTATATGCCTAAGAGTGGAATTGCTGGATCCTGTGGTAGACTGATTCCCATTTTTTTTTTTTTGAGGAGTCGCCATACTGATTTCCAAAGTGGCTGTAAAAGTTGGCACTCCCTCCAGCATTGGAGAAGTGTTCCCCTTTCTCCACATCCTCTTCAACATGAACTGTCATTTGTGATTTTGATTTTAGCCACTCTGACAGGAGTAAGATGGTATCTCAGAGTTGTTTTGATTTGCATTACCCTGATGTGTCTTTCAGCCATTTTGGATTCCTCTATTGAGGTTTGTCTATTTAGTTCTGTACCCAAATTTTATTTATTTATTTATTTATTTACTCATTTATTTATTAGTTCCAGTTAGGGAACAAGCTTGTTTTACATGTAAATCCCTTCCCCCTCTCCCTCTCCCTCCCCTCACCCCCATCTCTCATCACCCACCCCCAGCCCACCCCCCAATCCATCCACTCACCATTCCCCAGGCAGGGTAGGGCCCTCAATGGGGGCTCTGCAAAGTCCACCAAAACTTCCTGTGCTGTCCTGGGCCCTTCCCCATGTGTCCTGGGCCAGAGTGTAACCCTTTACATGGGATGGTCGCTCAAAGTCCCTTCTTGCACCAGGGAAAAATACTAACCCACCACCAGAGGCTCCCTGGAGTGCAGAGGCCTCCTTATTGATATCCCTGTTCAGGGATCTGGATCAGTCTTGTACTGGCCTCCCCGACAGCATCTGGGGTTGATGTGCTCTCCCTTGTTCAGGCGAACTGTTCCTTTGGGTTTCTCCAACCTGGTACAGACCCTTTTGCTCTTTATTCCTCCCTCTCTTCAAATAAATTCCCGATTTCAGCTCAGTGTATATCTGTGGATGTCTGTCTCTGCTTCCATCAGCCATTGGATGAGGGCTCTAGGGTGGCATAAAGAGAAGTCATCAATCTCATTTTAGGGGAAGGGCTTTTAGGTTATCCTCTCCACCATTGCCTGGATTGTCAGATCGTGTCATCCTTGTAGGTCTCTGGAGATATCCCTGGTTCCAGATCTCTTCTTGGACCTATAGTGACTCCCTCTGATATGATATCTCTCATCCTGCTCTCTCTCCTCTATTCTTCCCCAACTCAATATTTCTGCCCCTCCATTTCCTCTCCTCTACTCCTCTTCTCTTGCTCTTATTGTAGCAGCACCCTCTCCCCTGCCCTCATGCTCTCAATTAGCTCAGGAGTTCATGCCACTTCCCATTCCTGGGGTCCATTTATCCCTTAGAGTCATTCATGTTTTTAGTTTCTTTGGGGAAGAGGATTATAGGCTGGTAAAACTTTTATCTATGTCTAAAATTCATATATGAGTGAGTACATACCAAGTTTGTCTTTTTGTGATTGGGTTACCTCATTCAGGATGGTTTCTTCTATTTCCATCCATTTGCCTTTCGAATTTCAAGATTCCATTGCTTTTTTCTGCTGAGTAGTACTCCATTGTATAAATTCTTCAGTTGAGGGGCACCTGGTTGCTTCCAGGTTCTGGCTATTACAAACAATGCTGCTATGAACATGGTTGAACATATGCCCTTGTTGTATGAATGTGCATTATTTGAGTATATGCCCAAGAGAGGAATGGCTGGATCTTGAGGTAGACTGATTTCCATTTTTCTGAGCAACCACTATACTGATTTCCAGAGTGGTCTTACAAGTTCACTCTCCCACCAGCAATGGAAGAGTGTTCCTTTTTCTCCACATCCTCTCCAGCAGAGATTGTCATTGGTATTTTTTTTATTTTAGCCATTCTGACAGGTGTGAGGTGGTATCTCAGAGTTGTTTTGAGTTGGATTTCTCTGATGGCCAATGATTTTGAGCACTTTCTTAAGTGTCTTTCAGCCATTTCAGATTCCTCTGTTGAGAATTCTCTATTTAGTTCTGCACTCCACTTTTTAATTTCATTGTTTGGTTTTTTGGTGGCTATCTTCTTGTGCTCCTTATATATTTTGGAAATCAGTCCTCTGTCAGATGTGGGAGTGGTGAAGATCTTTTCCCATTCTGTGGGTGGTCGTTTTGTCCTACTGACTGTTTCCTTTGCCTTGCAGAAGCTTCTCAGTTTCAGGAGGTCCCATTTATTAATTGCAGACCTCAATGTCTGTGCTACTGGCATAATGTTCAGGAAGCGGTCTCCTGTGCCAATTTGTTCAAGGCTAATTCCCACTTTCTATTCTAGAAGATCCAGTGTGGCTGGATTTATGCTGAGATCTTTGATCCATTTGCACTTAAGTTTTGTGCATGGTGACAGGTATGGATCTATCTGCAATTTTCTGCATGTCTGAATCCAATTGTACCAGCACCATTTGTTGAAGATGCTATCTTTTTTCCATGGTATAAATTTGGATTGTTTGTCAAAAATCAGGTGTTCATTGGTGTGTGGGGTAATATCAGGGTTTTCAATTCTATTCCATTGGTCTACCAGTCTATTTTTGTGCCAATACCAAGCTGTTTTCACAACTATAGCTCTTTAATAGAGCTTGAAGTCAGGGATGGTGATGCCTCCAGACGTTCCTTTATTGTCTAGGGATGTTTTGGCTATTCTGGGTCTTTTGTTTCTCCATATAAAGTTGAGAATTGTTCTTTCAAGGTCTGTGAAGAATCTTCAGATTCAATGCAATCCCCATCAAAATCCCAGCATGTCCCTTTTTGGTTTCAAATTCCTACAATATAAATTAGTCTCAAGTAGTCATTCGGAAATAACTTTGACTTTAGAAAATACTCAGACAACATTCATTTCTTTATTTAAAGTAGTCAAGAGACATGCTGACATTTTAACTCATTAAAATCTTTTGTTTAACTTCTGTGGCACATAGATACGTTTCGTGACTCTCCTCTACTAGACTACAAACTCAGTATTAGCCTATTCCATCTCGAAAACATCATGTGTTCTCTGAATGTAGTAAATATTTCACTACGTTTTTTTGAAGTGATATGAAGATTTAGTAAATGCATAAACCTAATTATAAAATTTAATGGAAAAATTCAAATTATTTTTAAGAACTGAGTAATGAGTCACATGGAGATCAAAAGAGACATCTTTCTGTTAATAGAGACTGCTTGCAAGACCTAGCTATCAAAGGAGAAGAAGCATCAGAATTTTAGCATTTTCATTAATGCATGTTCTTGTTTGTAAAATTGTTCTTCAACAATATTTCACATTAAATCAATGGAAAAATATAATATTAACACGAGGCTGATGTCATGAAGAAATCTAATATTATATTAACACATCATCATTTGGTGCATATAAACATCAAGTACATTTTTAAATATGCAGCTACAGGTCCTTCTAATATTTTCAAATTTTTCCTAGTTCACAACAAGAAAGAGCTACAAAAATGGGTTCATTCATATTATTTCCAACGTGGAAATGCAGATCAAAAGACAGCATCAAAATATGATATAATGTGTGTGGAAAACCTGGACCCTATACAAAAGTGGTATAAATTAAAAACTAGTAAGCCATTTGTAGAAATTACAATGATTTGTCAAAAACTAAAATAAAACCACACTATGATCCAGCTATACCACTTTTGAGTAAATACACAAAAGTGTCAAAGTCAACACACCACAAATATATGTAATATCCAATTTTTATCTGTGCTATTCACAGTAACTAGGAAATGGAACTGGATAACAAAATAATGAATAGGAAAATGTGAAGATACAGAAAAGACATTTATTCAGCAATAAGAAAATTGATATTGTGACATTTTTAGGAAAATGAACCAAACCTAATATTAATCATAAGCAAAGCTGTGAATTATGAACAATAAATGTATTTTTTCTTATCAGGGAGAAGCTAGATTTGAATTGCATAGGGTATGCTTGTGCATATATATAGTTCATGTAATTAGACAAAAGACTAAGAAAAGGGTCAAAGTCATCAGGTATTAGTGAGGAAAAGGGGGAATAGAAAATTAACGGAATAATTGTGACAATAAAGAAGAAAAGAAGTGTAATTTAGGGAAGAACTTGAACTAAAAAGAATGTGGCAGGAGCAAACAATTAGGGCAGAGGGAAGGTACCATATGTACAGCGTAAGTATATGAAAATTCCATAATGGACCCCATTTCTTTATTGTAACTTGAAAATTTTAAAAATCAGCATAACAGGATGAAGTAATTTTGTTCTGAAGCATACATTTTATTGGAGATAAAGTTCAGAAAATATTTTAAAATGTTATATATTTAAAGGCATATCATCTTTATTCACTTACATGTGTTATAATATTGTCAATTTAAATATTTTTTACTCAGTTGTGCTTTTAGGCTACTAGTACCACCCATTTTCATTAAAAACTGTATTAACATTTCAATTCGTATTGCTTTCCTTTATTTGATGACATCTTCTCACTTTAATTATCATATTCACTTTATTGACAAAATACAGGTCTCATTTCATTTCTCCTACATACCATATTCCTGATCCTCATAAAATATAAGCTGTTTGAGATTGATAATAATATTAAGACTTACCTTGTTCCAAAAACAATGTGGGAATCTTCAGCACTAGGATATTGCTTTTGCTTCTTCAAATGTGCAAAGCTGCACTGGAGTGCTTGCTCATGGCTTCTGTTTACCTTTGCATCAGCCTCACAAAGTAATCTTAGAGGTTGTCACTGCTTCTTCTATTTATCTGTCAGATATTTATTCCCTTTTAGTTTGTGTCAACACAAATGAATCCATGATGTTACAGCTTTACAAAGGTAGAACTTTATGTGGGAGATGAAATTCATTTTCCCTGATCCTATCTAGAACTAATTATTTGTGAAAATTTTTATTTTCTAACTTTTCAATAACTGACTTCCTCTTTCTCTATTCCTAATTGTAAGTAGAAAGAAAAATTGGATATGAATATGTCTAATAAGTTGAAACATTTATTTTTCTTGGATCTCTGAATGATTGGAAAGCCCCATTTGTTACCCTGGGTCTCTCATCAGACTGTGTACTGTTTCATAATTACCCAAAAGAATGGAGAAAGGAAGGTGGCATGTTTTGTTTGACTTGTATTTTAGTAAAATAGCATGCAGCTTAATTTTGTTTAACATGTCTTTTGTTATGTTTACTAAATCTTTTTGTTTCCTGTGTAATATATTAGCATATTATATAATAAATATAATATTTTATATTACATAAAATTATAAAATGACAATCCCATAAACCAGATTCTAAGAATATGTATTCTGTTAGCAACTTCAGTAGATTTACTAGTGAAAAGAAAATTTGAAACACATAATGCAATCTCTAAGGCTGTGAACAAGAAACATAATCAACTAAAAGTATGAGGGGATTGATATGTAAAATAGGATTGTTTATAAAATAAATAAAAATAAAAATAGTGATCATGATACACTATAAAAAAAGCACAATAAGTGAACATACACATTTTAGTATACCAATATAACTGCATTACCTGGTAGCCCTTTCTGATATACAAAAAAAATATGTAATTTCTGCTAAGGTATAACCATGATATATAATTGGCAGTAATTGTTGAATAACTATGTTTCTCTTTTCTTTATAAAAACAATAAATACTTGGTTATAAATTTTAAATGGTGTGAAAGCATATTAACAATTTGTGTCTCTTATAATGTCCCTTTCAGCACTATCTTTGAGTTGGATTTATGAACTTAACATTAACTTCTAAATTATGCATCTCTCTAGAACAGTTAATGATGATTTATCAATCATTGGATATGCACGTCTCTCTTTAGGAAAGCTGTCTCTATCAATCTTTTATCAAAACCCCATTTTTCAATTTCCAAATTAATACAATATTCATAAAATGATGAAGGCATCATTCTACATTCTATCCTTCTCCTGAATCTTATTTATCTTTTATATAAATATATCTATCTCATCCATGTTTTATATTCTTAGGCAGTAGGATAATATAGGTACATTAAATGTTCTACTCAACAGGATTCAATATATTATGATTTAATACATACATATATATATATATATATATATATATATATATATATATATCAAGCTGTAGAATATCATGAATGCGTGTTAATGTAGAATTCAGAATTTTCTAACAGTATTTCATTTTGCTTATCAAGATTATAGATCATCCTATTTTCCATTTGTATTCTGGAAGTTTATCAACATGTGTCAATATTATAGAGGAATCAAAGAAGCACTGTGTTTTCACAGTAGGTGATTGAGCAGGTGGATGGTAATCTAAATTCAGAACACCATGAACAACAGTTAAATATTAGAAGTACCACTCTAAAGACTGTTGAGAGAGTTTTCTAACTCAGTGATTACACTTGTTATATACCAGTTACTTAAACTTATGCATCTTTATTATGATGTATAAATCTTTCCTAGCTTTAAGTTATTTGTGGAGTATAGAACCAATGTTCCTTGTTCTAATTTCATGCTTAGAATGGTTTGTATTGATTCCAATTTTGTTTCTTTTGCTTGTCACCTAAAATGAAAAATATTAGCTATAATGACAAGCTGCTTCTAGTTCCATTAACAGTCAAGGTTTTGAAGCAAATTAATCTCTCTGTCTTAAGATTTCTTAGAAATGAAATGCACATAGTTCTTTCTTGTGTAATATGTGGAGTAGATATTGGAAGTACACAGGTCCTCAATTATACTCTGAATAAAGTGATGCTTACTTAGATGCACTATAGCAACAAAACATGAAACCTATTATATGATTTCATTGTTTAGAAATATTCAATCTTTTACATGTTCTTTTTTCTCACCCAATATAAAAGTCATGTTGAAAAGCAGGGGCCTCTGAGAATAGCCTTTCATGATTCTATATTGTGTAATTTAATTCACTAACTCTTATTTATTCAGCCATTTATTAATTCATTCAGAATTCATTTAGTAAAATGTTGCAAAGTTAATAGAAGAGAAACAAAGAAATATAGCATGCCATAAATATCCCTAGGTTTCCATAAGTTAACAGAATGAGGAGCTCAAATAAACTGGTCAGCATAAGAGCACAGGTGCAGTATACTGTGGTAAGAGTGGAGGACACTTGTTTCTTTTTGTTGAAAGTGGAAATTTTTAAGTAAACGCTACTTACTTTTGGAACATTGTTTAGAAACCACATAAAAGCACAAAGCATGGATTTTTATAAATCCATTGTTAAAATATGCAGTCTTCCCTAATATGTTTCAAGATAATGTAATGCAGATGTAATTGCAAGTCTCAAGGATACTCCAGAATTCTAAATCTGTATGTCTAAAGATGAGAATATAACAGTTTTCAAAGAGCTATTTTTATCTTATGGAATGATACAGTATAACTTTTAACTTGAACTTCACTTAGAAACTATAGTGATTTGTAAAATACCCCTTTTGTGTTCTGCTGCTTATTGAGCCTAGGGGTCTTTCTGTCTTCTACTGTCTTCTTCACATAACATTACCAGAGTTTTAACCTTTTTATTCTTGTCTTTCCTTTACTCAAATAGGTTAATTTTGGTGTGCTTTATTTTACAGATGATATTGTGAATTGAATTATTTTCCTGCTCCTTTTCTCAGAATGCTCATTGTACATATCTATACAAAAGCTATTGATTTGGGAAGGTAGATTCTGAAATTGTCACATGGATTCCAGAAAGTATTTTATGTAAACAATTTGTCAGTAAGAATAATTTTAATCCTTCCCTTCCTAATTGTATATTCTTCTTTATAGAACCTTAGTACTCCTACTATTGCTTCAAACAATGTATTAAATTGGAGTGAGGAAAGTATAAACCCTTGTCTCATTCTTGATAGTAGAGCAAATGTTTCATTTTTTCCCCCTCTAAAGAAGTGCTGGTTATACAGTTTTGTATGTCATCTCTCTTTTTTTTGAGGTTAGCTCCTTGTGTTTCTTGTTTATTGTATCAGAAAATTATGTATGTTGTATTTTATGAATTTCTATGTCTATTCTCTTGGTCATATTTAATGATAATCCTAGATTGAGAGAATGACTTTGAGAGTGTACCTTTTTTATTTTAGGAATGAGTTGAGAGTCTTAGAGATAGTTCTGTAAAGATCTGGTGACACTGGCTGTAAGTTGGCCTGGTCCTGACCTAGTCTGTTTAAGGTACTAGATTACTGCCACTTTGTTGTTCATAGTATATCTACTTATTATATTTATATTCTTTATTAATATTGCTGCATTATGTGTCTAGAAATCTGCCTATTCTAGACATTATAGCTTTTTGTAAATATGTTTATTATTATCTGTTGAAATGACCCACTTTCATTCTAATTTTTTTAATTTGGGCCTTTTGTTTTTGGTTATTTTGTCTAAGATTTTTATTTTCTTGTTTATCTTCTTGAAGAACAAATATGCATTTCATTGATTCTTTGAATTGTTCTTTTAGGTTCCATTTCTTTAATTTCTACCCTCATGTGTATAATTGTTAATATCTAAGGATTTTAATTTGTCTTCTTCTTATATTATTTATTTATGTTTGATTTCTTTAGGTTAAATTTTGAATTATCATATATTATATTGATGATCCTTTGATCATGACAGGATCTCATCCAACACAATGAATAGCAAAGTGAAATTTATGAATTCTAAAATCATATGGTACAAATAATATTGCAATTTAAGTGTATAATAACCCCTAGATTGTCAGTTTTGTAAACAACAAATGTTATTTTAAAAATTTATCACTACAATGTACTATAGATATATGTTTTTGTTTATTGTTGTTATTCTGACATGTTTGATAAATGCTGGCCATTATCAAGATCAAATAGTGTGCCATGACCTCTCACATGATATAAAAACAAAATTCAAAAATTGAGAATAATATATATAATCAGAAAGTGGTGGTTACTATTGCACCAGTGGACATGTCTTGTCAAGACTGTTAGTGATATAGCTCATGAAGTTCCAAACTGTTGATTTTTTTTTCTCTTCTAATAGTATGCATAATACCTTCTAGAAGTATAAAATATAACCAACAGGGATGAAGTTTGTAGGTATTACAATAAATCACTTAATCATTCTAATTTTCTAAGATATCTACCTTGACTGCATGTGTCACAACAGATGAACGATTAATGAATATCCTCATGGCTTCACTCCAACTAACTTATTTAGGCATTAAAGTAAGAAAAAAGGCTTATCAATAAAAGGGGAACAGAAAATAGTGAATTACCATTTTTGTTTAAGTCTCTGCCATCTGTTTTTGAGCTCTTGAACCATTGTATAAATATTATAAACAGATTTAAAGCTCAGGTATATCAAAGTCAATAAACAAGAAGCATCACATTTTAAAGTAAAACAAAGCAAAACAGAAAACTACAAATTTGTGCCCTTGTGGAATTATCCTACTCTAAAGATATTGCTTTATAATTGATAAAAATAGAAACCAAACTATGGTAACTTCTATTTTGAAGTAACAAATCATTTGCAATGATTTTCTTATTAAAATAAATTCTAACTTTCTTTGTGTATTTAATAAGTGACAACTAAAAACCTTAGCCTCACTGAAGATAAAATATAAACACTTAATTATTTAAAAGTACATGATGGGAGAACTGGAAGTAGACTATGTAGAATAAATTGATGCATACCAATATTATTTTCACTCAGTGATATGTTCCCAGTTACCACAATTGTAATCACTAAAGGAATACATGCAAAATACTTTTCCAATACTTTCACTTATATAGCTCCCATTGATAGTATATTTTCTATTCTCATGCTCTTTAATGTGTATGAACTAAGTACATAAAGGGACATATGTTGAATTCTTATGCTTGAGAATCTGAAAATAAATTAGTTCACTATTTTTTCTATTTCTTGTCTGTGTATAACTTCTTTTCACTTCCAAGTCATTGTTCAAAGCTGTTGTACAACAATTTCCTCTGAATTGAAACAGTTCCTCATGGAGAGTTGAGACAATATCCTGAGATTTTTGAAATAGACAGTCTTTTCTAGAGCTGAAACTTGTAAGAATCTCCATTCTATTCCTCACTATTTAATAAGCAACAAACAATACTTAGCAGAGAAGACCTTGCTCTGACCTATGGAGAGCTTTCCAAGTTGTGCTGGGATCTCCAGAGATGAATTTATGTGCTTTTGCCACAACAAGGTATGGTATTCTAGTGGTGAAGCTGATTTTCAATTGTCATGCTTTTCTAGGGAATCCCTCACCTACTCTCTTGTGAATAACCTCAACAAATTCACAAAGCTAAGGTTGGGTTAGATGCATTTGTTTGTTCTGTCATCAATTCCCTATTTAGGCTGAATAGGCATTTGTTCACATATGCTCAGGAAGTGTCACACAATAAAAACTCTCTTCTTTAAAAAAATACCTCAGTTTTAAATCATAATCATTTTTAACATATAAATATGCCTGGCTGTCTACATTGTTAAATTCAGAGTAATCCCCAACAAAGTAATAAAAAACAATTCATAAAAATCTTTCCTAAGTCTTTACACCAGAGAGACCCCAACATTGTGAAATCCCCTTATGTTCCTTGTCCAATTAGCCAGAAAATGTATGTGTAATTATTTATCATTTTACATGTTTTTTAATTCAAAGTTTCTTCCTGTGTAAAGTAGATAATCACTAACCACACCTAGTTCTTTCTATTGGGAAGAGAGCATCTTTATTTTTTTCTTCCAGTCTATGTATACAGATGTCACATATGTGTGTAAATGTTCATAGGTGTATGTCTATGTGCTTTTGTATGTGTGCATACACATGTGTGGAAATGAATGTGGAAGGACAAGGCTGAATTTAGGATTTTCCTTGATTATTGTCTACTATATCCACTTGGATAACAGTCTCTCAGTTGAACCCCCCTACACACAAAAAAATGCTTGTCTGACTGACAAGCATGCTCCAAGGATCCCCTGTCTCTGCCTTCTTATCACCAAGATTGCTAGTGGGTTTCCAATATGCTCCAACCTTTTCATGGATTCTGGTATCTAAACATTGGTCTTCACACTTGTATTGGTAGCACTTGAACTCCTGAGCCATCTCCCCAGTACCCCAGTAAGTCTACATCTTACCAAAATATTTAAGAGCATCCTATATTTAACTGTTAAATTATGAACTATAAATTATTTCTTCATTACTGACCATAGCCAAGTTTTCACACATGATCTCTGGAAGGTCTCTGACCACGAAAGTGCAGACACAGCACTATAGAATGAGACTACCCCACAGAGCTTTCTGTCATATGTTATTTGGTTGTCCTCCTCAGTTAATAGTTATGTTATGCCACTTGTATCTGGAATGGTTTGTTAAGCTGTTACTATAACTGAATGATGTATAATTTAATACATCTGACAACATCAGTCATGTTTGGCAGTTTAGTTGGGTAGCAACAGGACATAAGTTTAGGATATGTGTTAGGATATATGTTCACAAGATTCAAAAGAATAATGATAGATTTTTGAAAGGTGTATAGCTTCCTGATATACATGTACTTTACATTGTCATTGGAGTTCAAGTTTCCCAAATAATACATTCCATTGTGCACAGTACAGATATGCTATCTCAACTGTTCTTGCTATAGGCCAGTAGTTCTCAAATTTCCTAATGGTGACCTCAAACATAAAATCATTTTGTTGCTACTTCATAACTCTAATTTTACTACTGTTATGAATTGTCAGGCAAATATCTGATTTACATGATATCTGATATGTGAACCCCTATGGCATTATGACCTACAAGCTGAGAGTCACTTCTCCAGGTTCTTTTAAAGCTGCCTGTCATACCTTGTGATTTAAAGAAGGCTTTGTGTGATATATACATTGTCAGAAGCTAGAAACTCACTATAAATTCGAAGTATCTTATCACTTTCTGGAATTGAATGAAAAGTATTAAATCATTTAGATGAGTCATAACCCAGTCCTGTTTGGTATATAACAAATTCTGTTGCCATATTCCCCTTGAAGATCCTATGATTGGTTTAACATAGTTCAAGGCATACTTTTAAAGTGACTAATTAGGTACTAGTCATTTCATTTACACCTACCTCTATTTTGGTTAATTACTTTGACCTAATATCTCTGGAAGATATTTCCTTGTCTAGGTTTCTTAAATTGTCTGAGAACAAAAAGAATGCTGTTATACCTCTTAATTATGTAAAAGTATATTGCTTATTTTGTTGCTGTGAAGAAATATATAAAGATTGAAGATTGAGTGTGGCTATCCATAGTCATTTGGTCCAATGTGCTTGAATTGCTCATAAACCTGGCAAGAGCATGTTGCAAGGGAGAGATGCTCATTTCATGAAGAAGCCAGTGGTAATCAGAGTTTTAATAGTCCTTTGACTCACAATTCCTTGTTCCCAATGTCTTTTTTTTCTTCCTGCAATATCCCACCTCCTAAAGTTTCCAGCACCTCCCAAAATAGTAGCACCAGCTGGGGATCAAGCCCAGAGCACATTACCCTGATCTCTACATCACAAAATGTTTACTGTGAGTCCTTTCAAATGACTTTGAGATGCTTTCAACCCAAACAAATGCGAGTTCCTTTCTTGGTTTTGGACAAATATAGTAACACCAGGCCTCAGTGTGTACATGTATGGTTGAGTTAATCTACTCTACTGATTACCCTGAATTCTGGCTCACCATCTACAACCCACTCTAAGAGAAACACATTAAAGAGGAAATATTTATTTTGGCACACAATTTCAGTCCAATGTCATTTGGCCTCATGTTTTAGGACAGAATACCATTTGGGCAGGACTGTATGTTGGGGAGGCTGTTCACTCCATAGTGTAGAGGGGAAAGATTACAGGATTCCTTTGTCATAAATGTTGGGTTGTTTTAATTCCAGAATGATGAAATGTCTAAATATAAAATGAAAGATTTCTTATTTAGTCCTTAGTTGAGCTTATTTGAGTCCTTGCTCTGCCTCCATTTCCAGGGTGCGGTATGTTTCCATTTTCTATATTACATGACAGGAAGCAGATCTAATTAATTCACTTGGACAGATATCTTTCATTCCACATAGAATAAATAGAAAAAGTGCAATTTATGCATGTGACTAGTATATTTATTTAACATATAGAGAATGTTAAGTTAGTATAACCAAGTATCATGTTAAGTTAGTATAACTGAGAATCAAGATCCTGAGTTGCTTCTGGGCCATATAATTTTTATTACTAGTATTCAATCTAACTCAGAGTTCAGAATGAAATATTGAGGGACACCAAGTGTTTGAAATAAATTGTTAGGTGTTTTTTTCCCCTGATACATAATTATCTAAACATATTGAGAGCAAATCTCTTTGGAGGAAAACTGGGGATTTGTCAGTGCCTTTGCTCTGGAGTAGCTATTTCATACTCCTGGAATTCTAACTGCTTCTCTAGGTAATATGTCTGAGACCAGAAGTGACTGAGCTCTGAGTGCTTTAGAAGTAACTTTGTCTACATTTTAAATATCTTCCTTGATCATGTACCCTTTATTAACTGAGTCTTCCTTTTATCTGTGTGACTCTGGTGAA
The DNA here is from genome assembly GCF_003668045.3 of Cricetulus griseus. NCBI lineage: Eukaryota > Metazoa > Chordata > Mammalia > Rodentia > Cricetidae > Cricetulus > Cricetulus griseus. Next base: position 79,113,431 of record NW_023276806.1, on the reverse strand, counting down.
GAAATAGTACCTCATTAACTGCACACTCATCTTGCCCTCAGGAAGATTATGTAAGATTAACAAACTCTGTATTTTTGTGAGCCTGCCTTTTCTGGATGTCATTGATATTTTTGTATCTCATATGAAAATTAAGTCTGCAAGGTTTCTCAGTGTAAAATTTCTATTTTTTTAACCAAAATGATACTACTTAATATCTGATCTTTGAGAGATGGTTTATTTTTGGAAGTGTTGTTCTAAACATAAGCAAGCCTTAATAAAACAAACATTGACATGCATAATAAAGTTGATCCTTTATAAAAACATTTATCTTTCCAAGGTGATTAATATGAATTCTCTAAACCCTCTATTGAGCACAATACATTCATGCTTGATTTTATTTGTACAGAATATTTCTGGTAGTTGCTCTTCCCAGACCTTGAATTCTTTCTGCCACCTTCTGCTAGTAAACACTGGATTTTTACCTCATTATGTTTATTAGTTTTCTAAAGTTATTCTAGAAAATAACCATAAATTCAGTGGCTTAAAAAACAAATCCATTCCTAAAACATCTCTAGAACAGGAGGGGAAAAATTTCCTACAAGGCATTTACCAAAGTAATTGTATTAATTTTGAAAGGTCCACTGAATAATCTATATTCTTGAATGTTCAGCTTCAAGAGATGGCTGATTTCATGAATCGACTCTTAACTGTCATTGTCTAACCTCCAGGAAAAGACAAAGCCCAAATATCAGCATCTTACTATTTTTTCTAGATCACTCACACTGCAGTTCTAGGATCTTTTAAAATCATATGATGTCTTCTTGCATACTTTGGAAAATTTTCCAATTTAAATGCAAGCTGATTAAGAATTTTTTCCTTTTTATATTGAAAAATTGATTTTCTTCCACAAAATATATTCTGATTATAATTTCTCCATAAACTTTTCTCAGGTCTCCTCATTTCCCTTGGAACACATGGTCCTAAAAGATATGTCTGTACCAAATCCCTCCCCTCCGGGTTCAGAGAACCCTGCAGAAAAGGAAGCAGGTGTGGAATATATCAAAGAAATAAGACCTTCTAACAGAACTGGACCAATATACATATGAGCTCACAGAGACTGTGGTCTGTTTTGGTTAGTACCAAACAAGACGCCCCGCACTGGAAGAAGTGGAAACAAGCCCACATCCCCAATGCAGGGCTATCTCTACTTGGTAACCCCTCACTAATGAAATCTAGGATTCTCCAGTGGAGTCTCACTAGGTATAGAGACCACTCAAGTTCAAGCTCTAGGCCTTCTAGTAGGAAGTCAACACAAACAAAGTAAATGCCATTTTTGGAGGCTGTTTTTTCCCTAATATTTATTTATTTATTTATTTATTTATTTATTTATTTATAATTTTGTCTCATAATACTTTGTCAGTTTATTTTATTTTCATTTTTGGTTATTTTTAGTTTTATTTTTTAATTTAGCTTTTATATTATGGTTTCCAGTTTTGTGTTCATGGGATTCCTTTGTGGGAATGTATGTGCTGTTTTTTCTTATTATGCTTTGATTTCTTTTTATTTTATTTCATTTTATTACTTTTTAGATGTTGTGTTCTAATAAGAAGTAGGGAAGGGTATGGATGGGGAATGTGGTATTTTCTTCCCTAGCACAGTAAGCAGCATTCTCAAAATCAGATAAACAATGTTAGCATCTGCATCTTTATTTCCTCCTTTATCATAGCCCTTCATTATATATATATATATATATATATATATATATATATATATATATATATGATCATCTTGGATGGCCAGTATTCTGCATGTCACAATCAGTGTAGTCTATTTTAGTCCAGTTGTAGTGATCTTCCTAGCCAAATCCCTGAACACTGACTCTTGTAACTTCCTTTGGAGGTCTGCTAATTTTCAGTTAAACATAGGGCATGAACAAAATCTTCCACTATTTTCTCATGGTAGGAGACATGAGTTCCATTGTGCACTACCAGAGAAAGCTTTAAGCCTTCATTATTTCCAGTGTCTTTAGTCAAAAATCAATGATTTTCAATGTGTTACTATATTTTCCACAAGCAATCAAGTTCAGCAGTTTACTGTGTCTAATATTATGTCTTTAATTCTCAAAAGTCTGATATAGTTCATAAACATCATTCACTCCCACTGATTATTTCATCTCAGGTCCTCACAAGCAAAAGTCTTACCAACTGTACTGCCTACTTGGACCAACATGTATCCATGTTCCATATAGTAGTTATTAATTGGTTAATTCCATTGACAAGTAGTATAATACAATTTAAAACTCCATCAAGTTTTCCTCCCTGTTAGAACAAACCTAGACTAACATCCACAAATTTCAAGTCAGCTGTTTCTGTGGGTTTTCTCGGCATGGTCTTGACCCCTTTGTTCATCACTCCTCCCTTTTTGAAACTGGATTCCAGGAGTTTGGCTCAGGTTTCCATTAGATATTGGATGAAGACTATAGGATGGCATTTAAGGTAGTCATCATTCTAATTATAGAGCAAGGGCATTTAAGGTAGACTGTCCACTATTGCCTGGATTCCAAGTTGGGGTCATTTTTGTGGTTCTCTGTAAAATTTCCTACTGCCAGATTTCTCTTTAAACCTATAGTGGCTCCTTCCATTGATGTTTCTCTTTGCTTGCTCTCCATATAAGCACATACTACAGAAGATGAAGTTTAGATGTGTGATAATATTCTACTCCATTTATTAGTTGTCTATATCCTGAGAGGAGAATGGAAAAGTTCCAAATTTAGATTAGAGTATTCTAAAGCCTAAATGTTGCTGTTAACATCCTGGATGAAACACTGGGTCAGCTACAACCACCTGTGATGCTAACCTGATGGGTATCTGATGCTTATGACCTCTGAGGGCACCTGAACTCACATGCAGAGACTCATCTCCCAAAACATTCATAGAAAAATTTAAAACATAATATTGATATATTTTTAATTGTTTCAGGCCAAATTTTCAGTTTAATCTCAACTCTTTGCATTTTACCACTTATAATTCTTATATTCCAGAACATTTCAAAACTTCTTAAATTCATTTACCTTCTATTTATGCTAATAAGACCAGTCATCTTAATATGATTATCATTTAAATGACTATAAAATGGTAATTTCAAAAAACAGGAAGTAGAGATGAACACATTTTAAATACATTACATTGCTTTTTTTAAAATTTATGCATGTCCACCATTTGTGCCATGCTGTTTTATATTGGCCACTCCCAAATTATTTTTACTAAGGCTCATATAACTTCCCCTTTCCTCTGTCACTGTGCTATAATACTGACATTGCAATGTAGTAAAATAAAAGGAATCTTTCATAGTAGCCAGTGAGAGTGATGTTGAAATATATGGATGACATACATCCTAATACATCTAAATCAGTGTTGATGGGCACTATTATGCTCCTGAAGCTTTTCATACAGAAATCCAGGTTTATAACAGTATCAGTGCTTCAAAAGAGAAGATATTTTAAAACCCAAACCAAAATCCTATGTAACATGAGTATTTTGATTTAGCTATTATTAAGTATTATTAATTTTGAGAATTATTATTTTGATTTAAAAAGCTCTCATATCTTCTGAAGATTTCCATAAATTTGATTTGTGTATTTATTTGCATATTATCATTGATTAGTGAATGGCTTAGTCTTTTAATTTAAGTTAAATTAAAATTTAATTTGGTATTTTAGTTAAAAATTACTTTCAAGTAAGTCATTATTTTAAAAATGTGGGAAAGAATTAGAACTTGATTAAACTATATCCTAAAAACTAAAGTAAACCATGTGTGATTTCAGAGTATGATGAATTATTATCTTGAAACTGATCTATAGTATGTCTTTCAAATCCTTGTATGCTTGGAAAGAATGCTATGGCAAAGTGAGTAAAAGAGAGATGTTTAGACCCTGAGCAACTGGTCTCATTGTGATGTTAAGATTTAAACAGAAACTTTCTGAATGTGATGCAGTATCTTTCAAATAAAACAGATGACATATCTTTCTTGGAATCCTTTAGAAAGCAAACTTATCTCTTGGTCCCTTCTGGTAAACCAGCATTGTTCAACACTGTGCTCTGTTTCAAGAATAATCATTTGTAGTACAATTGGACCTGTTTGTATTAGGAGCGACTTTATATTTTTAAAATTTTTGTTTAAAATAGATTTTTAACTATATTATGTAATTATTATGGTTTCTCTCTCCTGAGTCCTCTCAGATCCTCCTTACTTCCCCTAACACCCAAAACCCAGACCCTTTCTTTCATTTTCTATACAAACAGGTATATTAAAAACTAATAATTTTTATGGCACAATTGGGATTAAGAGACATCTATAGAAAATTCCATCCAAACCCAAAAGAATATAACTTCTTTTCAGCACTACTTGGAACCTTCTCTAAACTCGATCACATACTTTAAAACCAAGCAAACCTCAACAGGTACAAAAAAATTTTTAAATAATCCCCTGTATGTTATCAGACCACCATGATTTAACATTAGAATTCAACAACAACAAAAATTGCAGAAAACCTACAAACTCATGGAAATTGAATAATTCCCAGTTACACCATTCCTGAGTCAAGGAGGAAATAAAAAAGAAATTAAAGATTTCCTAGAATACAATGAGAATGATGAAACAACATACAAAAACCTATGGGACACTTTGAAAGCAATGCTAAGAGGAAAGTTCATTTCACTAAGTGCCCATATGAAGAAACTGGAGAATAATCACCCCAGAGAATTGACAGAACTGAAAGCTCTAGAACACAAAGACATCAATGCACCCAAGAGGAGTAGACACCAGGAAATAATCAAATTGAGGGCTGAAATCAATAAAGTAGAAACTAGGAAAACAATAAAAAGAATTAATATAAGAAAGAGTTGGTTCTTTGCGAAAATCAACAAGATAGACAAACCTTTATCAAAACTTACCAAATGGCAGAGACTGAGCATGCAAATTAATAAAATCAGAAATGAAAAGGGGGACATAACAACAGACACGGAGGAAATCCAGAGAATATTCAGGTCATACTTTGAAAACCTGTATTCCTCAAAATCTGAAAATCTAAAGTAAATGGACAATTTTCTGGATAAAATCCACTTAAATGAAGAACAGAGAAGCAATTTAAATACACCTATAACACCAAATGAAATATAGGTAGTTATCAAAAGTCTCCCAACCAAAGGAAAAAGCTGAGGGTCACATGGTTTCAGTGCAGAATTCTACCAGAAATTCAAGGAACATCTAATACCTATTGTACTCAAAGTATTCCACATGATAGAAGCAGATGGGTCATTGTCAACCTCTTTTTACGAGGCTTCATTAACCTTGGTACCCAAGAAACACAAGACAAAACATAATAAAGGCAATACACAGTAAACCAAAATACAATATCAAATTAAATGGAGATAAACTCAATGTGATTCCCCTGAAATCCGAAACAAGACATGGCTGTCCATCCTCTCCATAGCTCTTCAATATTGTCCTTGAAGTTCTAGATAGAGCAATAAGGCAACAAAGGGAGGTCAAGGGGATACAAATTGGAAAGAAAGAAGTTGAACTTTCACTATTTGCAAATGATATGATAGTCTACATTAAGTGACCTGAAAAATTCTACCAGGGAAATCCTATATCTGATAAACACTTTCAGCAAAGTGTCAGGATACAAGATTAACTAAAAAAAATCATTAGCCCCACTGTATACAGATGATGCATCCCTGGAAAATGAAATAAGAGAAGAATCACCCTTTACAATTGCTGCAAACAATATAAAATACCTTGGGATAACACTAACCAAAAAAAGTGAAAGACCTTTATCATAATAATTTTGGGTCTTTAAAGAAAGAAATTAAATAAGATAAAAGAAAATGGAAGGAACTCCCATGTTCTTGGATAGTAAAAATTGCAATCTTGTATATGGTCCTGTAAAATCTTTATTATGTTGTTTGAACTTAGTTTAAATAAATACAGCAATGCTTTCTTAATGCAGTTCACAGTTTCTGTGAACTCCTTGTCTTCAAGGTTCTTCCACATCAGCATTAATGCATCTACTCTGTTGTGCTTAACAACAGCAGAACAACCCTCACTGTACTTTTATTGCATTTAAACTGTCTAGTCCTCTCTGAGGGACACTCTAGATTCTTCCATTGACTGTCTTCACATGTGATCTTGGACTAGGTATGAATTTATTTGTCCTCTGGAGGACCTGAATAAATATAACTACTCAAAATAAAAAAAAATGGCAATCTTCCCAAAGCAATCTACAGATTCAATACAATCCATCCCCATCAAAATCTGATCACAGTGCATCAGTGAACTTGAAATAATAATTCTCAAGTTTATATGGAAAAGCAAAAGATCCAGGATTGCCAAAACAGTCCTGTAAATTAAAGGAACTTCCAGGGGCATCACCATCCCTGACTTCAAGCTCTATTACAGAGCTATAGTCCTGAAAACAGGTTGGTATTGGCACAAAAATAGACAGGTAGACCAATGGAATCGAGCTGAAAACCCTTATGTTAAAACACATACCTATAAACATCTTATTTTTGACAAAGAATCTAAAGTTATACAATGGAATAATGAAAGTATCTTCAACAAATGGTGCTGGCATACCTGGATGCTAACATGTAGAAGAATGCAGATAGATCCATGCCTATCTTCATGCACAAAATTTAAATCCAAATGGATCAAAGACCTCAAAATAATTCCAGCCACATTGAACCTATTAGAAGACAAAGTGGGGAATACACTTGGACAAACTGGTACAGGAGACTGCATCCTGAACATTACACCACTATCACAGATACTGAGATTGACAATTAATAAATTGGACCTCCTGAAACTGAAAAGCTTCTGTAAGGTAAAGGACAGTCAGCAAGACAAAAAGATAGCCCAGAGAATGGTAAAAGATATTCACCAACCCCAAATCTGACAAAGGCTGATCTGCAAAATTTACAAAAAATTCAAAAAGCTAGTCAACAAAACACCAAATAATCAAATTAAAAAGTGGTGTACAGAACTAAATAGACAATTCTCCATAGAGGAATTTAAAATGGCTGAAGGACACATAAGAAAGTGTTCAAACTCCTTAGCCATCAGGGAAATTCAAGATATCATCTTACTCCTGTCAGAATGGCTAAAATAAAAAAAAAAAACAATTACAGTTTGTGCTGGAGAGGATATGGAGAAAGGAGAAACCTCCTCCACTGCTGGTGGGAAGACCAACTGATACAGCCACTTTGGAAATCAGTAGGGCAATTTCTCAGGAAAATTGGAAACAGTCTACCACAACATCCAACAATTCCACTCCTATGCATATACCCAAAAGAAGCACATTTATATGACAAGGATGGATACCTGTTCAACTATGTTCATACTAGCAATATTTGTAATTGTCAGAGCCTGGAAACAACCTACATGCCTCTCAACTGAAGAATGGATAGAGACAATGTGGTACACTTACACAATGGAGTATTACTCAGCAGAAATAAAAAAACAATGAAATCTTGAAATTTGCAGGCAAATGGATGGAACTAGAAGAAACCATTCTGAATGAGGTAACCCCGTCACACAACCACAAACAGGGTATGTACTCAATCAATTATGGATTTTAGAAATAGATCAAAGGATTACCAGCCCACAATACATATCACCAGAGAAGGTAGAAAACAAGGAGTACTCTAAGAGAAACTACATGGTCCCCTGGAGAAGGGGAAAGGGACAAGATCTCTTGAGAAAGTTGTGAGCAAGAAGGGAAGGAAGAGTGAGCTAGGAGAATGAGAAGGGGAGAAGAGGAGGAGTCAGAAGGACAAGAGGGAGGAGGAAGTTTGAGTTGGGGGAAGAATAGAGGAGAACAAGATAAGAGATACCTTAATAAAGGGAGCCATTCTAGGTTTAAAGAGAAATCAGGTTCTAGGGAAATGTCTAGAGATTTACAACTATGACACCAAATAACAATCTAAGCAACAGAGGAGAGGTTACCTTAAATTCCCTCCTCTAATAATGAGATTGATGACTGAGTTATATGCCATCCTGTAGCCTTCAGTTAGCAGATGGTAGAAGTGGAAGCAGACACTTAACTGGAATGCAGTTACAGAGAAGGAGGAGTGATGAGCAAAGGGGTCAAGACCAGGCTGGTGAAACCCACAGAATCACCTGACCTGAAGAAGTGGGAAATCTTGATTCCCAGACTGATACCTGGGAAACCAGCATGGGACAGATCCAGACCCCATGTACATGGGTGTCAGTGAGGAGACCTTGGAAATCTATGGGGCCTTTTGTAGTAGATCATTAATTATCCCTAGCATAGGAACAGATTTGGGAGACCATTCCACATAAAGGGATAATCCCTGAGCCTAGACACAAGGTGGTGGCCCTAGGCCATATCCCATATGATATGACAGATTCTGAAAAACCCCATGAAAGGCCTCACCCTCCCTGGGGAGCAGGAAGGATATGGAATAGGTAGGGTGCTACTGGGGGTGGCAGGTGAGAAGGAGAGGCAGTGGGAACTGGGATTGACATGTAAAATAATCATGTTTCTAATTTAAATAAAAATGGAGAGAAAAAATAATAATGGAATAATAGATTAGGTAAAATAAGTGAGACTAGGACAAAACACAGAAGGAAAAAAAGAGCCAAAGGAAAAGCTCAAGAAACCATAGAAGGGTAGAGACCCACATTCACACATATTGTCATATTTTTAATCCCTAAGCAGTCAAGATCAGTGACATTGTGACTTTGGACATAAATTGGCAGATGCCTAACTACACAGGCAAATGTAGGAGGACAATTCCCTTGCCTTCCCCCCGACCCCGAACTTTTTTTATTTGAATTAGAAACAGGATTGTTTTACATGACAATCCCAGTTCCCTTCTCCTGCCCGTCCCTCCCTACCGCCCCCCCCACTAAAACCCATCTATCACATATTCTTTCTGATTCCCCTGGATGGTGAGGCCTTCCATAGGGTGTCATCAGTGTCTATTGTATCCTTTGGGATAGGGCCTAGGCCCAACTTCCTGTGTCTTGACTCAGGGAGTATTCCTCTATAAGGAATGGGCTTCCACAGTCCAAACCTATGCTAGGTATAAGTACTGAACATTTACAGGAGATTCCATAGATTTCTGAGGTTTCCTCACAGAAACCCATGTTCCTGGGGTCTGGATCATTCCCATGCTGGTGTTCCAGCTATCAGTCTGGGGAGCAAGAGTTCCCGGATGTTCAGGTCAGCTGTTTCTGTGGGTTTCACCAGCCTGGTATGGACCCATGTGCTCTTCACTCTTCCTTCTCTGCATCTGGGTTCCAGGTCAGTTCGTCAGTTCGGTGATTAGTTGTGGGTGTCTGCTTCTGCTTCCACCAGCTTCTGGATGAAGACTATAGGATGGCATATAAGTCATTCATCAATCTTATAATCAGGGGAGGGCAATTAAAGTAGCCTCTCCTCCATTGCTTAGATTGGTAGCTGGTGTCATCTTTGTAGATCTCCAGACATTTCCCTACTGCCTGATTTCTCTGTAAAACAAAAATGTCTTCCTCTATTATGATATCTCCATTCTTGATATCATCTATTCTTCCCCTGACTCAAACTTTCTGCTTCCTCAAGGCCTCTGCATCCCTCTTCTAATACCCTTCTTATTCTTCTAGCCCCCACCCATCTCTTTCCATGCTCCCAATTTGCTCAACAGATCTTGACCCTCTCCCCTTCTCCAGTGGACCATGTATGTTTTTCTTAGGGTTCTCCTTGTTTACTAGCTTCTTTGGCAGTGTGGGTTATAGGCTGGTAATCCTTACTCTGAGTCTAAAATCTGCATATGAGTGAGTACATACCATGTTTGTCTTTTTGCGGTTGGGTTACCTCTCTCAGAATGGTTTCTTCTAGATCCATCCATTTTCCTGCAAATTTCAAGATTCCATTGTTGTTGTTTTTTTTCACTGAGTAGTACTCTATTGTGTAAATTTACCACATTTTCTCTGTCCATTCTTCGGTTGAGGGGAATCTAGGCTGCTTCCAGTTTCTGGCTATTACAAATAGTGCTGCTATGAACATCGTTGAACAGATGTCCTTGTTGTATGAATGTGCTTCATTTGTGTATTTGCCTAAGAGTAGAATTGCTGGATCTTGTGATAGATTGATTCCCATTTTTTTTGAGGAGTAAACATATTGATTTACAAAGTGGCTGTACGAGTTGGGACTCCCACCAGCAGTGGAGAAGTGATCACCTTTCTCCACATCCTTTCCAACATGAACTTTATTTTTGTTTTTTATTTTGGCCATTCTGACAGGAGTGAGATGGTATCTCAGATTTGTTTTGATTTGCATTTGCATGATGGCTAAGCATGTTGAACACTTTCTTATGTGTCCTTCAGCCATTTTAGATTCCTCTATTGAGAATTGTCTATTTAGTTCTGTACCCCATTTTTTAATTGGATTGTTTGGTGTTTTGGAGACTAGCTTCTTGAGTTCTTGGTATATTTTGGAAATCAGCCCTCTGTCAGATGTGGGGTTGGCGTATATCTTTTCCCAGTCTGTGGGCTGCCATTTTGTCTTGCTGATTGTCTCCTTTGCCTTTAGAAGCTTCTCAGTTTCAGGAGGTCCCATTTATCACTTGTTGACCCCAGTGTCTGTGTTTCTGGTGTAATGTTCAGGAAACTGTCTCCTGTACCAATTAATTCGAGGGTATTTCCCACTTTGTCTTCTAATAGGTTCAGTGTAGCTGGATTTATGTTGAGATCTTTGATCCATTTTGACTTAAGTTTTGTGCAAGGTGATAGGCTTGGGTCTAACTGCAGTCTTCTACATGTCTGCAAGCAGTTATGCCAGCACCATTTGTTGAGGATATTCTCTTTGTTCCATCGTATAAATTTGGATTGTTTATCAAAAATCAGGTGTTCATATGTGTGTGGGTTAATATCAGGTTTTTCAACTCTATTCCATTGGTCTACCTGTTTATTTTTGTGCCAGTACCAACCTGTTTTGGGGACTATAGCTCTGTGATAGAGCTTGAAGTCAGGGATGGCTATGCTTCCAGAAGTTCCATTATTGTACAGGGATGTTTTGGCTATCCTGGGTCTTTTGTTTCTCCATATAAAGTTGAGAATTGTTCTTTCAAGGTCTGTGAAGAATTGTGTTGGCATTTTGATGGGGATTACATTGAATCTGTAGATTGCTTTTGGCAAGATTGCCATTTTTACCAAGTTGATCCTGCCTATACAAGAGCATTAGAGATCTTTCCATTTTCTGATATCTTCTTTAATTTCTTTCTTTAGAGACTCAAAATTCTTATGTTACAGGTCTTTCACATTTTTGGTTAGTGTTACCCCAAAGTATTTTATGTTGTTTGTGGCAATTGTAAAGGGTGATGTTTCTCTGATTTCTTTCTCCACCAATATGTCATTGGTATATAGTAGGACTATGGATTTTTTTGAGTTAATCTTGTATCCTGCCACTTTGCTGAAGGTGTTTATCAGCTGTAGGAGTTCCCTGATAGAGTTTTCAGGTCACTAATATAGACTGTCATATCATTTGCAAATAGTTTGACTTCTTCCCCTCTGATTTGTATTCACTTGATCTCCTTTTGTTGTCTTATTGCTCTAGCTAGAACATCAAGGACCATATTGAAGAGTTATGGAGAGAGTGGACAGCCTTGGCTTGTCCCCCTGTTTTAGAGGAATCTGATTGACTTTCTCTACATTTAATTTGATGTTGGCTGTTGGCTTGCTGTATATTGCTTTTATTATGTTGAGTTATGTTCATGTTATCCCTTATTCCTCTAGGACCTTTATGAAGATTGGGTGTTGGATTTTTTCAAGGGCTTTTTAGGAATCTAGTGAGATGATCATGTTGTTTTTTTTTTTCCTCAGTCTGTTTATATTGTGGATTACATTGATGGATTTTCATATCTTGAACCATTCTTGCATCCCTGGGAGGAAGCCTACTTGATCATGGTGGGTGATTTCTCTGATGTGTTCTTGTATTCGATTTGCCAGTATTTTATTGACAATTTTTGCATCAATGTTCATGAGGGGTATTGGTCTGTTGTTCTCTTTTTTAGTTGTGTCTTGTGTGGCTTGGGTATCAAGGTTACTGTAGCCTCTCAAAAAGAGTTTGGTAATGTCTCTTCTTGTGTGGAACAATGTGAGGAATATTGGTATTAACACTTCTTAGATTTTCTGGTAGAATTCTGCAGTGAATCCATCTGGCCCCAGGCTTTTTTTTGGTTGGGAGACTTTTGATAACTGCTTCTATTTCCTTAGAGGTTATAGGTCTGTTTAAGTTGCTTATCTGTTCTTGATTCAATTTTGGTAATTGATAACTGTCCAGAAAAGTGTCCATTTCCTTTAAATTTTCAAATTGTGTGGAGTACAGGTTTTCAAAGTATGACCTAAAGATTCTCTGGATTTCCTCAGTGTCCATTGTTATGTCCCCCCCTTTCAATTCCTGATTTTGTTAATTTGCATGATCTCTCTCTGCCTTTTGGTTAGTTTGGATAATGGTTTGTCTATCTTGTTGATTTTCTCAAAGAACCAACTCTTTGTTATATTGATTCTTTGAATTGTTTTCTTTGTTTCAACTTTATTGATTTCTGCCCTCAGTTTGATTATTTCCTGGCATCTGCTCCTCCTTGGTGAATTTGCTTCCATTTTTTTCTAGAGCTTTTAGCTGTGATGTCAACTCTCTGGTGTGGCTATTCTCTAGATTCTTCATGTGAGCACTTAGTGAGATAAACTTAGCTCTTAGTAATGCTTTCAAAATGTCCCATAAGTTTCGGTATGTTGTGTCAAATTTTTCATTGAATTCTAGGAAGTCTTTAATTCCTTTCTTATTTCTTCCTTGACCCAGGGATGTTACAATTGCTTGTTGTTCAATTTCCATGAGTTGGTATGTTTATTCCAATCCCCACACAGGGGATTATTCCAATTTTTTTGTACCTGTTGATGTTTGCTATGTTGCCAAGTATGTGGTCGATTTTTGAGAAGGTTCCATGTGATGCTGAAAAGAAGGTATATTCTTTTGTGTTTGGATAGAAAGTTCTATAAATACCTGTTAATCCCAATTATGTAATAACTTCTGTTAGTTCCTTTGTCTCTTTGTTAAGTTTCTGTTTTGTGGTCCTGTCTAGTGTTGAGAGTGGTGTGTTGAATTCACCCACTGTAACTGTGTGAGGCCTTATTTGTGTTTTGAGTTTTAATAATGTTTCTTTTACCAATGTTGGTGCCTTTGTATTTGGGGCATAGATGTTTAGAACTGAGACTTCTTCCTGATGGATTTTTCCTGTGATGAATATGAAGTGATCTTCTCCATCTCTTTTGATTGATTTTAGTTTGATGTCTAATTTGTTAGATACTAGGGTAGCTACTCCAGCTCATTTCATGGATTCATTTGATTGAAATATCTTATCCCAGACCTTTACTCTGAGGTAATGTCTGTCTTTGAATTTGAAGTATGTTTCTTGTATGCAGCAGAAGGATGGATTCTGTCTTTGTATCCAATGTGTTAGCCTGTGTCTTTTTATAGGTGAGTTAAGTCCATTAATATTGAGGGAAATTAAGGTCCATCGAGTGTTTATACTTGTTTGTTTTTGATTTGTTGTTGGTACTGGTATTGTGGATTTACCCTGCCTTTTATTTTGTGTTTTTGTAGAGTGGAATTATCTATTGCCTATGTTAATGTGAGTGTAGATAATTTCCTTAGGTTGGAATTTTCCTTCCAGTACTTTCTTTAGGGCTGTATTAGTGGTTACATATTGTTTAAATCTGGTTTTGTCATGGAATATCTTGTTTTCTCCATTTATAGTGATTGAAAGGTTTGCTGGGTATAGTAGTCTGGGCTGGCATCTGCCTTTTATTGTTTTGTCTTTGTGATAAAATTTTACACATGTTTCCTGAATGTCTGCTTCCCAGTAGTCAACTGAACCTGAAGCCATTACTTTAGGCAACAGAATTTCCACAAGAAACGTTCCATGTCTCATTACAAAACAGAAGTCCCTCACTTTACTATCATGTTCTCAATTTAGCTGTGCCTTCTGATAGCATTCTGGTTCTGAATGTGACAACGTGATCCAATGCAAGCCTAATAAATACTGCTTCAGAGGATAATAGAGGCCTCTGAGTCTCCTCAGACCTGAGGCCTAGACTTGATTTTGTTCTTTGTTTCTGAGTTGTTTTCTTCTCATTTTCCTTAGCTGAAACACAAAACAACAGACATGAAGGAAAGAGCCTGACTGTGAAATGAGTGACTCCCTTAACACATACATTACACAATGACTTGGACTTGGAGAAACAGCCAGATTTCTAATTTTATAAATCTACTCATATTAAAGAATTCTGTTCATCACATTAAATTCAATTTATAAAATTGCTAACAATTGTATCACTCTTGGAAATAATTATGACATGAAGAATTATATCCCTCAAGAATGGCATAATAACATTTTAAAATTTTCAAATAAAATGCAAAAATTAAACCAAATTCTATGAAATCAAAAGAATTAAACATTTTAAAAATAATTTTTTCTTACTAGCCAGCTCAGAGGTATTTTTTGTATGTTTTTAATGAATTCAAAATAATGCTAATATTTTTCAATGAGTTTTTCAACTTAAATGCACAGTGTTCCCAGGTACAATTTACTCACCCTTCTTGTTTTAGCTCTCTTTTGCAGCATATTGTCAATACCCAGGTTAGTCAAATATGCACTTTAATAAATGTCTTTTTTCAAGCCCCTTCTGTTCTCTCCATGTTCTTCATTCTTTTGTTTTTGTTTTATATTGGTGAAGATCTTGAATCAGGATCCTGGTATCACAAAAAAAGATAAATTGCAAATTGTTTGTGTCCCCATGAAGTTGTTTTACTTTTACCAACACTGGCTACACTATAAAGCTAACACATTATTTATGTAATAAGAATTCTAAAGCAGGCAAAGAAAATGTTCAGCTCCCACATGGAAAAAAGCAATGAGATCTTTGAGAGTGTGACAAGGATGAATTTCAGGTGTGTGGGTAACTTAGGAGAGGTTAGAAAAGAGAGTTGCAGAAAGCAATGGAGAGAGGAATGCAAGGGAGAAAACAATGTAATCATATTTTAATTTAAAATATATTAAATATAAACAATAAATTACATTATATGCATTCAACTTCTCTTTTTTAACTAACTGTTCAGATTGTTTTTGTTTGGCCTTTTAGCAAACTATTATTTAAAAATGGTTTCAGTTAAAATATTAACTTGTATTTTATTAATAGAGTAAAACCTGATTTATAAAGGTGAGTTTTAATCATCTGGGGTATGGGTTGAACTTTAAATTGTTTATTTGTTAAGAAAATAAATACAGCCATGTGTTGTTGGCTCACTCCTTTAATGCCAGCACTCAGGCAAGGCAGAGTTAGAGGCAGGTGGATCTCTTTGTGTTTGAGGCCAGCCTGATCTACAGAGTGTGTTCCAGGATAATCTCCAAAACAATACAGAGAAACACTGTCTCAAACAAACCAACAAACAAACACAAAAAAGAAAATAAATATGTGTGCGTGTGTGTGTGTGTGTGTGTGTGTGTGCTTTATGTGTATATAACATACACATTAAGAATAACAAAGACTTGGGTGATGTTCATGTAATGAATTCTAATTTAAAGTTTGACTAGGGCAATCATTAACATAAGCACACTTTGGACTGAGGACAGGTACTGTTGTTTTCAGTATCAACATAGGATATCTTTCATTTTAATCTTAGATGAAAATAAGAAAAAAACAAGCACCAATTTTTAGATTCTTTTACCAAATACTCATTGAAAAATTCTGCTGTTTGCCTTGGCAATTAAGTGAGCAAAGCTTTCTTTAATTTTAAAGAAATCTCAATTTTGATGAATTCCATAGTGTTACTTTAATTTTTTGTTCTCTGAGTTTCCTTTTAAAGCAGTAAGTTGCAATTTATGATTTTCATATGTTTCATTTTCATTGATTTTAAAACCCCATCCTTCCATTTCCCTTTCACGAGTATTTCACCACCCACTTTGCTCTATTGTTTTCTCTGAATGCCTTCTTAAAACTGCTTTCTATTTTTCCAGTTGTATGGCTGAAATTTTAGTTCACTGGCCCTTGCTTATATATTCTCCTACCTATATACACACATTTAACTGAAACTGGCATTCATATAGGAGAGAAGATAGATGATATTTTTATTTCTGTGAATGGGTACAACATGTTTTTAAATTAGGTAAAATTTATTTTTACTATAATATTTGTGTTAACAAAATTCAATATAAAGAAAAAAATCACAAAGTAAACTAGTGAAAACTCATGAACAATGTGAAAGTCTTGGAAGATGAGTCACCAAGTAGAAGTGCCTGCCGCTAAAACTGGAAACACTTTAGGGTAGAAAGAGACAACTGACTCCACATAGTTGCCCTTTGTCCTCCATATTTGAATTTATCAATGTATCATTTACACTCCACCACCTTATATATGCGTACCAGCTTTTTGCTCTTACAGAGAATGAAGGATTGCTTTCTACCACTCACATGGTGCCTTATAACTACCTATATCTCCAGTTCCTGCAAATCTAATCCCTCCCTGTCCTCCACAGGCACTTGCATGAACATATCACATATGAGTACATGCAGACATACATATATTTAAAGCATATAAAGTTAAATTGAATAGAATAGCAATGAAGTCTTTCAAAAAAGACTACACTTTACATATAGCAAATAAAAAAAATAAATGTACCAGTGTAAATGCTTAGAGATCCTCATGCAATGAAAGCGTAGTCATACAATAGGGGTAGGTCTCATTAGAACATACAGTACTGTGCCCTAAACAACAATATTTATAGCTGTGACACACTTAATGATGAAAATGAGAAAAGATTATTGTTTATGTGAGTAAGAAAAATACAGGTAAATGAATAATTTACACTGGAATCAATTGTACAATAGAGTAATATTTTTGAGATTAAAACATTATTTAAATTCAAAAATGTTAGATGATAACATTTGAATAGACATGTGTTGCAGATCCTTGCATTTCTTTTTGTTTTGTCTTAGTTTTGCTCTTTGGTTTCTCTAGACTGGGGTTTCTCTGTGTAACAGTCCACAGTTGTGGCTGTCCTGGAACTCACTCTGTAGACCAGACTGGACTTGAACTCATAGAGATGTTTCTGCCTCTTTCCCCCTCCCCCAGTGTTGGGATTAAAGGCATGAGCCACCATCACCCAGGCATTCTTGAATTTCTTAAGCTATTATTTATTTTGCTCATGTCAGTGTTTTCTTATTTCAATTCCATATTTTTCTGTACTTTATGTATTTTCACTTGTCCTCATTTTATTAATACAAATACATAGTCCATACTATGATTTATAGAGTATTCAATTGCATATTTTATGCAATATTTTTGGAGGACTGTGTTGAAGCAACCTCAACTTCAGAAAAATAAACAAATAAATAAGTTGTTATTGGGGTGATTTGAAAGCAAAGTATCTCCCGTAGGCTTATGGATTTCACCACTTTTTGTCACTATTTCGGAAGTAAAACTTTTAGGGAGTGTAACCTTTTTGGAGGGTGTGTGTCACTAAGTGTGTCTTTGACAGGAACAATTTATAGTCTTGCCCCATTTCCACTATGCTCTCTCCACTTCAGGTTTGCACTTATGATAAGATGTCTATATTTCTGACCCAGCAGCCATAACTGATTCATGCTTGCATGCTTTCTTGCCATGATTATAACTTAGTCCTCTGGAAACATAAATCAAACTATGCTGTCTTCCTTAAGTTTCTCTGGTCATGGTATTTTATCATACAAACACTAATACAGGCATGGTAAGCTGCAACACTAAACTGGGAAAAATAAAATTTGTTGAAGCAACTGGAAAATGAAATTTACTAAATGCCATTGTATTTGCTTATGAATCTTTAGCTTGTATTGAAAGGATCAGCATTTGCATTTCCTTCCTGCCAGACAGTGATGCCTTAAGATTACAGAAAATTCATTAATTCATTAATTCACAGTTAGCACCATATTTAAAAGTCTACCCTCCCATTCTTTGTTCATTGTGATAAAATGATTTCACAGATAATGGTATATTAACAATATGGATTTGATGACCTATGATCACCCAAAAACATATTTTACAGCAGCTGTTCTCAAGCTGTGGTTCATGACCCCTTTCGGGGTTGAACATAAAAAACACTGAATGTCAAATATTTACATTATGATTCATAAAAGTAGCAAAATTACAGTTATGAAGTAGTAATGAAATAATTTTTTGTTTGGGATCAGTATAACATGAGGAACTATATTAAAGTTTGGCAGCAGTAGGAAGGTTGGGAAACTATGCTCTATAGAAAAAGTATCTGAGAGGAAAACATTGCATGAATCCCAATACTCAGGTTTAGAAAGAAAAATGCTATATGTTATATTTCATGATGAAATCTTAGCTTCTAAGTAATAAATTTGTATCCAGGGAGGGCTAAATACAAGTAAATAAAGGTCCTGGTGTGATTAGAAAACAAAAGACAATTTAAGGATAGTCAGAGGAATTCAATGGAAGAAAATTGAAGGAGGACTATTGACGTACACAGTTATAGATGGGAAGAAAAATCTAAAAGAAAGGTAGATAGGAAAAGGGAGAAGAAAGTTTTAAGAAAGATTATAAATAAATGCATAGATGTATACAAACATGTATATGGAAACTCCATGAGGAAGCTTGTTAATGTGTAATCTGATTTAAAATAATATCAATTAAAAAGTTTGAGAAACATGCAGATGATTTTGTTCACTTAGCCTCTGACACATTTTTATAAACTCAACCCTTGAATTGGTGAGAGAGAGAACTCAGAAGGTGAAGATGCTTATCATAGAAATCTGTAATTTAAGCCCTGGTACCAAATGTAAATATGGAAGGAGAGAAACAGTTCTTCGTCATTGTACTATGTCTTCTGCATGTGTGTCATGACATGTGTACATATCCAACATACACACAAAAAAACTGTCACAAACACACGCACCTCAATAATATTTTAAATTTATAAATGCAGTAGCACTTTCTTATTTTAAATGTAATAGAAGAAAGTTTGAAATGTACGTGTCATTGTTAAAATATAGTCTGAAATCTGAAAAAATCCCATACCATACTAATTACCTACAAAATTATATGAATGAAAGATATCTGATAAGTACCATAATTAATGCTATACAGAGCTGGGCATTGTGGGTCATGGTTAGAATCCCACAGTTTGGGAGGATGAGGCAAGATTACCTTAAGTTCTGGACTAAATTTGCCTGGGTTACATAATAATTGCCAGGACCCACATTGACAATTATGATGACAATGACTCTACATGATTGGACATATCAGTTATTGTGGTCTTCATGTATGTATGTAATCTATCATTTTGACAGACATCCTATCTCTAAGGATGTTTGTAGTCCAGTGGTTCATTTGTGATAAGACAGGGAAAAGAGAAAGAATGTTTTGAAATGAGACATTTTCTTAAGTAACACATCCTTTTGTTTCAGAGTTGACTTGCAATTGCTTTCAGTAGTAATATGAAAACTGGGGAGCTCTGTTCTGTGTCTATTTGCCACTCAGAGCATCCAAAAGATTAATATAATTTTTATTTCTCTTTCTAAACTATAAATTGGGTGCAAAATATTTGTTGAAATTTACAACAGGTCTCCCTGAAGAGAGAGGGAGAAATATCATTTATCCCATAGGTCACACCACACCAACCTTGAGGGTTGTGTGCACCATGAAATGTTAGGCTACAGTCTGAGTTTAGAGACCACAGTCTCTCCTCCGTGCTTTAGCGCTTCATGTGACTTGCAGCTTTCTGAGAATCTCCTACATTTGATAAGTAGGTTTGGAAGCTACAGGGTCCATTTTAAATTTAGCTAACTGTCATGAGATAGGCACAGTATAAAAAATTTTCAATTAAACATTATGCATTCATTGTACCTAAAATAATAAGCAGGATTAATCACAGAGAAAACTGTGACCTTACTAGAGAGCCTGCCTGTGGAACATGGGGCTTCCAGAACAAAATGAAGTTGAAATCTAATGATGCATTTAGGTCTGATAAGTCAGTCAAGGCATTTAAATTCCATGGAAACTGTCTCCCCTACAGATTTATAGCCACTTTTGTTAAGAATGAGTTTCCCTGATATTCATTATTCTTCTTGGAAATGGCGTTAAATCATATTTAAGGATCATGTGCTCACAAACTATTTTTTAAATTCAATTTTTACCTGATGTTAAAGAATTCCACCTTGTATGTATCATTAGCTATGAACTATATTGAGTAAATTAATAATTCTATTCATGTTGTGCACAATGGATGGTAGTTTAAGATCACAGGAAAACTCGAAAAGAAGTAACTAGGAAATCGGGATATGAGAGTTTCCTTAAAAATTACTGATAATAATTTAGATCTTAGTTCAAATAGCAAAAAATAGAAACACAAAGAGGATTGCTTTGACCTCTTTTTGATGAGTAACAGCCCTATCAAGCCTTATCTCTATCATAACAATAACACTCTTTTCCTTCACAGGAGTCTGTGGTTATTTCAGATTTTCTTCCTTGTATAATGTATTTCACATTGCCATTTTATTCTTATTTTACTTTCTCAAAAAAAGTATTGTGTTGACTATAACCAAAAATTGTTTCAAGTGAGTTAACTAAATTTTATGATGAGCAAAACACACTCGGGAGATGGCTCATTGGCTACAACTCTTATTGATTGTACCTGAAGTTTGGTTTCCCCATCCCCAGCACTCAGGCACACATGGAAGCATGCCTGTAATCTAGCCATTCCTGATGTGGATTCCCTTGAGGCAAATTGAATAGTTAGAATACCCAGATCCCCAAGGTACAGATTCACAGGGACACCTCTCCTCAGGAAATAAAATAGAAAACAATTGAGAAAGACCCTGAATTCAGCCTCTAGCAAACGCACGTGCACTCCTCTCTCTCTCTCTCTCTCTCTCTCTCTCTCTCTCTCTCTCTCTCTCTCTCTCTCTCTCTCTCTCACTCTCTCTCTCTCTCTGTCTCTCCCTTTCACACACACACACACACAGGCATACTTGTACTTGTACATATCACAGACATATACAAAAATGTCAAACATATACAAGTTTTATGTGCTTGTTACGGTATAAGCAAAGAATATCTAACATGGTTCTACCAATTTGGGTATTCTTCCTTATATATCTGTTAGAAAAACAGCTGCCCTGGGATATGTTCAATAAGCACCCTGCTTAAAATTTACAACAATATATCTAGATAGACACTTGCAATAAGAGTTCCTTTTTTCACATCCTGTTAAATTCATTTCTAGAGATCCAAATCCTTAGGAAGCAACTTTAGCAAAGAATGTTCCAGTGACAGGATGGTATGAATACTTGAGACATGTGATTACTGTGAAAATCCCCACTCTTTCATCCTGATGAGACATAGCCCTTTCAACCTGAAGTAAAAAAAAAAAAATAGTAATGATTTCAAATATTGGGAAATATCCTAGCAATGAAACTAGCAGCAGATTTCTTTTTATGTTTTCAAAATAAAATCATATATGGCTTTTTATGAACTTGATACTCAGTGATGATTCTTGCCCAAAATCATTTGTCTCTTTTTATGTCAAAGATTTTATTCTATGTTGACTCTGTGTATCTGAATGTGACAATGTAACTGCAAGTGAATATAAATGCAAGTGTCCATAGAAAAATATGAGGTTTAGAACTCCTTATAGCTGGAGACACAGGTGTCTGTGAGCCAACCAATATGTGTGCTGAGAACTGAATTCAGATCTTTTGCAAGTGTAATACCTGCTATTAACCTCTGAGAGTCATTTCCTCAACCCTTAATTTGTCAGTTTTAACAAGCTTGACTTTCCACAATAATTATCAACTAGTATTGAATAAGAAAACCCAATGATCTCACTAGGTTCATTTTTTTTTACTATTGTCATTTCAGGCTATGGAGCTGGTCAATATGATATATATCTGAAAATTTCGAAAATATACTATAAAGATTGGATTTTAGTCATGAAAGCAAACATAGTATAGCTCATCAAGATGAGATGATGACAAAATAAGTTTCCTGTTTGAATGCCCTAGCAAGAGAAACCAATGAGAATGTTGATAGATGACTTCTACTTTAGTATTGTGACAATATATATTAAGACCTGGCTTGAATCTCCTGACTGAGTTAAACTCTCCTGAATAAAAATAATTGTAGTTAATACAGAGGTGGTCAGTGATTTAATCAGTTAATTATGCCCAAATAATGTGCAATGGAGGCACTAAAATGGTCTTGGAATATACTCATACATACCTACCCATTAAATATACAGTTTGGTTTATACTGTAGCATCATAAGGTTATATATTTATTTACAAAAACAAGTAGAATGTGCATAGATCTCTCTGAATCAAAGTAATTTCAAGTTTTAAAAAAATCACAAAAACATGAGAATTCCCGTTTTGTTAGAGACAATTTTCAAAAGCATTATTTTATACTTGCAGAATGATAGCTTTTTACATAAAACCAGTAAATGTGATCAAACTATGTCTTTTTGTTAAAAATGCCATAGTTTCATAGACTAAAACCTAAATTTTCACAATATTACATCATTTTGGCAATGTGATATTGAGTGAAGAAAGTCATGTCCATAAAAATATAAAAGTGTTCTTTATTGCTGGCTGGACCCTAATTTTTAGAATAATTTATTTATTTTTTCCTTTGTGTATGGTGTGTGTGTGTGTGTGTGTGTGTGTGTGTGTGTGTGTGTGTGTGTATGTAGAATTTTATTGGTGTGAATGTGTATGTGTGTTTGAGCAGAGAATTCCTATATATCCATTGGTGTATGGGTACATATATGCCACAGCACTTGCAGCAGGTCAGAAGACAAGGTCAGGCATCCGTTGCTTACCTTCCTTTTTGTGGTTACCCTCCTATCCAGAAGTCCAGATTAGCTAGCCCTGATCCTCTATGGATTCTCCTGACTCTGCCTCTGCTTTCTCTGAAGGAGCTCTCAGGCTGCAGATTTGAACTGACAGACTTGCAGTATGTGGTAGTGGAGTCAAATTCAGGGCCTCACACTTTTTTGGCAAGTACTTTTACCCAGCTATCCATGCACCTACCCTCTGAGTGTACTTCTAATAGAGTTGTTAATTTCCCATACTTTGCATATTAAAAAAACATAAAAATATTATTATCATATACCCCAGAAAATACAATTACAAAAATATTTGCAAACACTATTTTAGTAAATGTCAGTGGTTTAATGATTTGGATCCTATGTAAT
Source organism: Cricetulus griseus (assembly GCF_003668045.3). Lineage (NCBI taxonomy): Eukaryota > Metazoa > Chordata > Mammalia > Rodentia > Cricetidae > Cricetulus > Cricetulus griseus. The sequence goes on along the minus strand of NW_023276806.1, from coordinate 79,090,145 downwards.
TATTGACTGTTTTCTCTAACTATATTGACATATTCCATAAAAATTTTCTGTAGCAATTTTACATACTTTATTGACTGTCAACATAGATCTTTCTGGTTACTTTTATTGTTCATGATATTTTTACGTTAACATTACAATGAATCTATGCATGTATATCTATATATACAATCATGCTTACTTCTGGAGGATTAAAATTTTGTTCTGTGCATGTATTCATTCAAAACTCATTATCAAACTTAATGCTCTCACACTGAAGTTAACTCATTTTCAAAAATTTGCTATTTTTGTGTCTTATTTATTTTCCTATTGCTATTATAATGTACTATGGTCAAGGCAACTTAAAAATAAAGCATTTAATTTAGCTTCTAATTATTGAGGATTAAGAGTCCTTCATATATCAGCAGAATGGTAGCAAACAGTAGGCATGTTGGCTGGAGCAGCTGAGAGCTCACAACTTGATCTGCAAGGAGACAGAGAGAGAACATTGGGAAGTGGAAAAGTCTTCTGAAACCTCAAAGCCCATGCCCACTCTTAGTGACATACTTCCTCCAACAAGGCAACGTCTCATAATAATATATATATATATATATATATATAATATATATATATATATATATAGTGTGTGTGTGTGTGTGTGTGTGTGTGTGTGTGTTTCACAAATAAAATTAGTATGGAAAGTTTTGTAATTGTTCAGGTTCTAAGAACTCAAAAACTACTAAGGTTACCACAAAAGTTGTACAAAAAGAAAGGGAGTAGGGCACTTTCAGATTTCAAACAGATCTAGTGAAGGGCAATGGGATGAAGTCCAAGAAGGAAAACTTATGAGGATTTTGTCATTTGGGGGGAATGGGAAGGAATAAAGGTTTGATAGGATGAACCTCAGACATTCAGATACTGGAAATTCTTGATTAGAGAAATTGTCCTGTCTTTCAGAAAAAGAAGCTTTCTAGGTTCTCCCATATCCACTCCCTGCTAGGAAGCAGCCCCTTGGAAGCAAGGTTTCTGACATCATAATGGTAAACTCTGGAAATGTAACCAAAGGCAGTCCATCCCTTTATATAATCTGTAGCTTAGGACCCAAGAAGCACATTTGGATAATCATCACAATCCATCCAACTTCTCCACCCATTAGTGCGAAACAGACCTTACAATGTTATTCTCTTTGGGAAACCTTCCAAAGAGAATTAGGTATTAAAAATTAAATCCTTTGTTGTCCAAATTAATTGTAAGTTGACATGACAATCTTGCCTTCCTCCTTTGGTTTGCTTTCCTTAATTTTCTCCAATGTCAGCATTACCTGCTCAGTGTTTTGGTGGCTTGTCTGATGATGTGAACTAAAACTTTACTCAGCCAAGTCTGAACATTGACACTCATCCTTCACAGGAATGGATGACAGGACTTGTCTATGCACAGTTAATGCCTGAATGGTCATTCTAAGAAGCAGTAAGTGAAGCAGACCATCTCTGATAAAATGCTTTATTCATAGCTGGGGATGGTGGTGCATGCCTGTAATCCCAGCATTTAGGCAGACACAGGTGGAAATCTATGAGTTCAAGGCCAGCTTGGCACCTGGTCTACAAAGCTACACAGATAAAACTTGTCTCAAAAAACCAAAACAAATAAAAGGTTATTTCTGCCCCAATTTACTAAAAACGTTTTCATTACCTCATACCAGTCAGGAAATATTACATTGTGATGTACATTAGCTCTTTTTTACTCCTATAGATTAATTGAAACATGGTCTATCTATCACATTCAGTAGCTAAATTGAACTGAATAATAGCACCTCCTTTGGAAAAAGAACTGCCAACCCTATACAGTCTGAAATGAATGCCCCAATGATTTATGGGAGTGACAGAAATGACAACTGGGCTTCTACTGTTTAATTCCATGATTTATGTAAATTTATATGTGACGTGGAGTCATTTGATTCCATTTAAAACTTTTCACTTTCTGTGTCAGAGTTTAAAAAATAATTAGTTTCAGATTATAAAGTAATTATTTCACTATCATCACTACAAATGCAACAGTTTGATTGAGGCCTGCTCAAGCTACTAGGTTATTGAATAAGATAAAATGTATTTATTTTTGGACTTTGTAGTAAAATGTTCCAATAAACAATTCTTCATGAATTTATAACTAATAAGTGCGAAGAGCAGGAATGCAATGCCACCTATTTGCTACTTTGGAAAATTACTTGGCAAACTTTTCCTCAATGTTCATTATTGACAGTCCAGACTCATTACTGTCTCCCTGATATTTTTATGAGTCATACTCTTCATGTGCTAATACATGCTTAGAACTGTATAGTATCAAATGTTATTTTCTGACAGTGGAAAATGTCAGAAATTCCAAAAATTTAGGTCTTAGGAGTCAAAATCTTTGATTCTTAAGAATCAAAACAGGTGCTTTTTTGCAACGGGTTTGCCGTCAGAACGCAGGTGTTGTGAAAACCACCACTAATTCAAACCCAACATGGGAAAGGAAAAGACTCATATCAACATCCTTGTCATTGGGCAAGTAGATTCAGGCAAGTCCACCACAACCGGCCACCTGATCTACAAATGTGGTGGAATCGACAAACGAACCATCGAAAATTTTGAAAAGGAGGCTGCCCAGATGGGAAAAGGCTCCTTCAAGTATGCCTGGGTCTATATATAATATATATATATATATATATATATATATATATATATATATATATAGTACATGTATATGCATATGTGTGTGTGTTTGTGTGTGTGTGTATTAGTGTATTAGTTTCTTTTTCCTTTTAAAACTCGAGCCTTACTACATCATACCTTAATACTTTAACACCACTTGTATTTGATTCTTTTCTACTGTTAGAGGTAAATTTTATGATTATATTTAAGAAGTTGGTCATCAATTTAGAATGAAGGCAGTAATATTTTCAGATACAAATTAAATTGGGGAGATTTAAAATAACCTAGGAATATGTTACTTACCCACTTGTATTTCTCTGAAAGTAAGTTCTTATTATAAAAACATAATTACAGAGGATTTGTTGATTACAAAGGCACATAACAGGTGATCCTGAAGAGAGAAGTATGAGATACTAGATATTAATCAGTATGATATTTTACAAGGAAAAGTCAAAATATGATCATTAGTTTAAATTTTAAATAACATAGATTTATTGATCAAGTACAGAGGCAAGTTTCAAGATCTGAGATAATGAAAAAGTTTAATGAATTCTTGTTTAATATATCACATTTGCTAAGGTACATTTTTCCCTCAGATTAAAAACTGCCTTTAATCATTCTACACTAGACTTGCAAAAGTTCTAAAAGCTGATTAAATAGTAATAGTATGATATACCTGAAAGTACTAAACCTAAAAAAATTAAAAAGAGAAAAAATGCAGAAATAATGGCTAAAATATATTAGTTGTGGTCACCTTAATAGCTCCATTTTTAAAAAATTTAATACTTTGAGTTCATCACAGAAATTTTTCTAGTGACACAAAGATATCTTCAGTATTATCTGAAAAAATAATCTCTCTGAAGAACAGAAAATCATGCTAAATTTTAATATTCTCTTGCATTTTGTACTCCAGATATAATTTCTCTATTTAGAATTTATAACATATCAGTACCCAAGAGTTCCTTTAGGCACTGAAAAACTCTAGATTTCTGCACTTTCTAAATGATCAGGTGATTCAGTAAATTTGGACTGGGGTGCAAAAATTATGTTCATGGGTGATTCTAATATTAGATCTAATATTAGATCAGATTCTAATATTAGATTCTAATTATTATTCTAATAATATTTGACAAATTAGGTCAAATTTCTCCTAAGAACAGAGTCAGATCAGTTTCTACCTACTACTTCCAAGAGAACTCTAGTCATTCAAATGAGGTTTAATTTGCTAACATGAGCATGGCTTTGATATCACCTGTAAATCAAAGTTTAAAGTGATGCATTTTTCAGAATATTTACAAAGTTTATAAAAATAACCATAATATTAAAAAATAAATCCCCAAATGTCATCTGCATCCTCTGTCCTTCCAGTAGTAACTGATTCTGGCCTCCTGGCAGTTTTCAAGTCATGGTGTTTCCAGATGTTGTATCACCATTTACAGTATAAAACACAAGATTTTGATTTCTAGGAGATTCCAGCTATAAACTGATAAAGGACACAAGAACTTAGGAAGGATAAATCATATTGTAAGACCATGGTATTAAGGCTAGGTAATTAAATGAGCAGTTTAGAACATTTGATGTGACTTTCCCTTATCAAATGGCAAATTAATTAATGGAGAAGCTAGAGTGAATAGAGTGTATACAATGTTTGTTTGCTATTACAACAAAAACAAAGACCACATTTCTGGCTGTAGCTCATGTTTCACAATTGTTTATCTCATTCAAATTATTTTGAGCTTGAAAAACAAACTGTTATCTTTCATGGCAAAAACACTTCATTACAAATTTCTCTATTAATTGAAAATAAATTTGTTTACAATTAGTTTTATTCATTCCTTTATTTTGCTGGACATTGGTTTAGTTGCACACTATGAACAAATACCAAATTACAGATGCACTATATTTCTTACTGATATTCACCAAGTTCTACACCAGTGTAGACATTAACAAAGTCCTAATGGGGTGGCATTTGACAGACATGCTTTTGCTCTCACAGTGTTGAGACTAAAGCCAATGACATAGTTCTCTCACTTAAACAATGAGCACTCAGAAAAGACACAGTGTATTTGTTCTGCTTCAAACTGGTCTGTAGGTTTAGGGTAGATGGATGCTTGGTCCTTCAACTTATATCTTCCATACTTGTAGGACAATTCTTCACAGACCTTGAAAGAATAATACTCAAGTTTATATGGAAAAACAAAGGACCCAGGATATCCAAAAACAGTCCTGTACAATAGAGGAACTTCAGGAGGCATCACCATTCCTAACTTCAAGCTCTAATATAGAGCTATAGTCCTGAAAAAGCTTGGTATTGGTACAAAAACAGACAGGAAGAACAATGGAATCACACTGAAGACCCTAACATTAAACACCACACCTAGAATACCTGATCTTTCACAAAGAACCTAAAACTATGCAATGGAAAAAAAAAGCATCTACAACAACACTGGATGTGGACATGTAGAAGATTGCAGATAGATCCATACCTATCACCATGCACAAAACTTAAGTCCAAATGGATCAAAGACCTCAATATAAATCCAACCACATAGAACCTCTTAGAAGAGAAAGTGGGAGGTACCCTTGAACAAATTAGCACAGAGGAACATTTCCTGAACATACTGCAAGCATCACAGTCACTGAGATCAATCATTAATAAATGGGACCTCCTGAAACTGAGAAGCTTCTGTAAGGCAAAGGACACATTCAACAAGACTAAATGGCATCCAAGAGAATGGGAAAAGACCTTCTTCAAAACCTCATCAGACAGAGAGCTGATTTCCAAAATATATAAAGAACTCAAGAATCTAGTTTCCAAAACACCAAATAATTCAACTAAAAAGTGGGGTAACAAACTAAACAGACTTCTAAATAGAGGAATCTAAAATGCCTGAAAGACACTTAAGAAATTGCTCAACATCCTTAGCCATCAGGGAAATAAAATAAATAAAATAAAATAACTACATAAAATAAAATAAAAACAACTCTGAGATATCATCTTACACCTGTCCCGATGGCTAAAATCAAAAACATGAATGACAGTTTATGCTGAAATGGATGTGGATAAGGGGAATGTTTCTCCATTGATGGGAAGTGCAAACTTATATAGCCACTTTGGAAATCAGTATGGCAGTTTCTCCAGAAAGGGAACCAGTCTACCTCTAGATCCAGCAATTCAACTCTTTGGCATATACCCACAGGATGTACATTCATAAAACAAGGACATCTATTCAACTATGTTCATACCAGTATTATTTGGAATAGCAAGATACTGAAAGCAACTAGAATCCCCTCAAAGGAAGAATGGATACAGAAAATGTGGTTATTTACACAATGGAGTATTACTCAGTAGGAAATAAACTAATGGAATCTTGAAATTTACAGGCAAATAGAATGGACTATTAGAAACAATCCTAAGTGAGGTAAGCCAGTCACAGAAAGAAAAACATGGTATGTACTCACTCTTATGTGGATATTAGCCATAGAGAAAAGGTTTACCAGCTACAGAGAAGCTAGGATACAAGGAGGACTGTAAGAGAGTCATACACAGTCTCCCCTGCCCCCTGTGAACTAGAAAGGGAAAATAGTCCCTGAGCAAATGAAATGCATGGGGGAGTGGGGTGGAGGTAGGAGAATAAGGAGGGGAGAAGGGAAGAGGCAAGGAGAACATAAGGAATCAGGCAGATTGATTTGGCAGAGGAATATAGGAGAGCAAGTAAAGAGACACATCAATAGAAGGAGCCACTATACGTTTTAAACAGAAATCTGGCACTAGGGAATTATACAGAGATCTACAAGCATGACCCCAACTAGGAATCTAAGCAATAGTGGAAGGCTATATTAAATGCCCTTCCCCTATAATGAAAATGATGATTACCTTAAATACCATCCTAGAGCCTTCTTCCAGTAGTTGACTGAAGGAGAAGCAGAGATCCACAGTCAAGCACTGAACCAAAATCCTTGAATCCAGTTTTCCTGTGAGAACTGATAAACAAAGGGGTCAAGACCATGCTAGGAAAACTCACAGAAAAAGCTAACTTGAGCAAGTGGGAACTCATGGACCCTAGTCTGACAGTGGGGGAACCAACATAGAAACAAACCAGGCTCCCTGAATGTGGGTATCAGCTAAGAGCACTGGGCAGTCTATGGAGCCTCTGGCAGTAGAACCAGGATGTATCACTTGTGCACAAATGGACTTTGGGAGCCTATTTCCCATGGAGAAATATTCTCTAATCCTAGATACACAGGGGAGGGTCTAGGCCCTGCCCAAAATTACTTGACAGATTTTGATGATCCCTCATGGATGGTTTCACCTTCCCTGGGGAGTGGGTGTGGATGGGATGTGGGGGTTATTAGGGGCAAAAGAGGAAGTGAGGGAGAGGGAACTGGGATTGATATGGAAAATAATATTGTTTCTAATTAAAATAATATCTATTAAGAATAAATGAAATTTTATTTGTTTTAAAAAGAAAAAAGAGAGACCCAGCAATTTCACTCTTAGGCATATACCCAAAGGATGCAAACACATACCACAAGGACATGTGTTCAGTTATGTTCATAACAGCATTATTTGTAATAGCCAGAACCTGGAAGCAACCTAGACACCCCTAAACTGAAAAATGGATAAAGAAATGTGGTACACTTTCACAATGGAGGACCATTCTGTGGTAGAAAACAATTACCTCTTGAAATTTGCAGGCATATGGATAGAACTAGAAGAAACTATCCTGAGTGAATTAACCCACATACAGAAAGACAAACATGGTACATATACACTGCACGAATTCCTTCTTAAAAACCAAGGAACCATGCTGAACCTGGCTTCAGTTATATGAAGTGCTGCTTCCAAGTCCAGGAATACATCTATTCTCTTACTCTATGATACTCAAGTTACCTGAGTATTCTTCACATAGCACTCCCAGGATATTTTATTTGAGGAGAAAAACTCCCACACAATTTCTGGGACACAGGCTATTATATTTCTATGTCTACCATTATTTTTTATGTGTGTCTTATCTTTTACATGAGTTTATTCAAACAAGGCATAATTGATTTACCTTTGCTAAAAATACTTATGAAGATCTTGGATATTATTTCATTATCCTATTGTGTCATTTGTTTATTCAGAAATGAATGAGAAATGACCTATAGAATGAGATGCTTCCTCTTTAGTGACTAATATTGAATTCCCTTAGTTTCTTTTGGAACCTAAACCCTGTATTTCATTTTCTTTGTCCCTGTACTATCAATCTCTAACTACTTGACTCCCACCTTACTTACAACACCAAATAGCAGAGTTTCCAGGGAATCCATACTGCAACTTAGAGTTCTGGACAAGTATGATGTGAAGATTATATGTTCCATAGTTAATGGTGATAGAACTGTTTGTAAGCAAGTGTTTTAGTTGCTTCAGTATTTTACCACAATATAGAGAGATATATAATGAATCAGTAATATAATGCAATACTAATGTAAAGTAAGTATGCTGACATGTTAATGAATGGAATATTAACCAAGTGCTTAATATTTTTAAGTATTACTACTTTATAAATGGCTTGTTTCACAGATAGTGTTAGAGTCCTCATGTTCCCCAAACTTACAGTAATTCCACATCTGAACACTAATGGCTTGAGAATCAAACCTCTAATTCATATTGATTTGATTAAATATTTAACAGTAAGTCTAACATATGGACAAGAAGATCCCATCAAGTTCTTAGATACAGTGGTTCTCATGAGGTTAGCTAAGTAGCTGAGGAAGATCCTAGGGATATAGCACAGTTGGTAGAATGATTACAGAGCATCAGTGAAGCCCTGGATTCAGTCCTAAGTGACCATGTGATGATATATATCTGCATTCCCAGTGTTTAAGAACTAGAGAGGGGAGAATTAGAAATCCAAGGTTATCTTAAGTTACAAAGGAATTTTGAGTCAGATGGGGCTACACAGTCCTCTGACTCAAAAAGACAGGGGAAGGGTTGAAAAATTTTAAAGTGTATTGAGTGACTCAAATAATTAGTAAACATAGTGTATAAAAATAAATTTAAATAACTGATAATTATATATGTATATTACTGTAGAATATTATCTAATGATATACAAATATTTTTATTAGTATGTTTGTATATCTTTATATGTAAAATAAAGAGAGCAAAGAGAAGATGAGAGACTGTTACTTATTCCTTAGTCTTGTCTATGACAGAAAGTATGAAATCTATGAAATAAATTATTTTCAAGAAAAGAAAGAAAATACTCACACCTGCTCCAAGCCTTCACACCCTCTTTAGTGTTTGTGCTCAAAATTTCCCTGAGTATCACCTGAGACCATCATACAGTTCTTCACTTGTTTTGCTTTCTATTTTTTTTTTTTTTGTTCATGATTCTTGGTACTAAGGAACTATAAGTGTACTTATTCTCAAACACTCTTCAGGATCCAGGTTTTAAAAATAGCTACAATTTAGAGTTTTTATGGTTTTCCACCAAAACTTGGCCTTGTATACAAAACAGAAGAATAAGTGCTCTATCCTCATTTAATGAATTCTTGACAGGACCTCAAGTTTAGGCTCTGCCTGAAGCCAAGCTGTTGAACAATGCCTGATATGTGATATTTCTTAAGGTCACATTTAAGACGTTGGTCAATCTCTTCTCTTTCATCTTTGAAATTTATATTCAGAATTATAACACCTGGATAGGAAGTTCACTCTATAAGTCTGATTTAGTGTATACATAGTCACTTAGCAACAAGGAAAAAAAGATAAGAGAGCTATTTTAGATTCTAAATTGAGAAATATTGCTACTAACAGATATTTCATTCTTTTTCAAATTTTTCATATTATTTTCATCTGTGAAAGTATTCCTATGATGTCTGTTCATGAGTATGTATATTCATCAGAGTGTTAATATAGAAGTCAGAACACAACCTTGGGTTGTCTATCTCACTTTGTAGCTTGTTTTAGACAGGGTACCCTGTTTCCTGTTGTGTATGCTAAGCTAGCTGACAGGAAAGCTTCTGGGGACTGTCCCTTCTCAAGTACTATCTTGCAGTAAGATAGTACATGTTTGGGTTAGACACATGCACTGCCTTATCCAGCTTCATTTGGGCTTCTGGGATCTGAATTAACTTCCCTAGAATTACACCACAAGAAAATTAATTTAATCATTCATTTATGGAGGGTTTTTTGTTATTGAGACTGATATTGTCTTTGAACATTCTATTATTCAATGTCATTTATTTATTTGGGGTGCCCCGGTGTATGGCCTGTATCAGTCCCATGCTACAGAGGCCATCTATTCTGGACTGATGTCTTTGGGGCTGTGATCAGAACCAGCCGAGTAGCACTGGGGCCGACTGGTGGAGTGGTGTGTATTGGGAAACTCCTAGCTACCCAGCGGTGTTAAGGATGAGACAGAGACAACTTGTCATCTTAGGAGGGCTCTCAGTTCATGCTGGAGTCCACGGTTTATTCAAGCATCCTCTTAAATAGCTTTCCAAAAGTAGGGGCACTGGTAAAATACATCTGTTATCAAGTATAGAGCTGACATTAAATATGTCCTTTAATTCTAGAGATACCCCTAAAATTGTATGTCCTCACTAGTCCCTTACTAGTGTCCAGGTATGTTCCCTTAGGCCCCATGAGTCCACCCAGGGGCTCAGGTCTATTGTTACACAAACTAGGAACCATTCCCCACTAAGGCCAGGCATCTAGAGGTAATCATCTGTCATCTGAAAGAAAATGGGAGATTCAAGCTCCTGGAATGGATCTGCGATTTGTACCTGAAATATTATATTCAATATTCAGGCCTTAACAGGGGTGTGTGTGTGTGTGTTTATGTATTTTAATGTATATAGAAGTTAAACTATTTGAGCAATTTATTCTCTCCTCCCACTATATAGGTTTCAATATTCAACTCCAGTCAAAAGGCTTTGTGGCAAATGACTTTCCAAATGAGCTGTCTCACTATTCTGGATTATTTATTATTTTGACATTAATTTGAGCTTAAATTGTAGCAACTTGCTGTGAATATCATCTTTGAAATTATGTACTTGAAAATTAACTCTAATTAGCACTATACATTTCAGAAGATGTGTCAAAAAGTGAGAATGAATAATATGATAGAATAATATCTGATTTTCTCCTTTTTTTTCCTTTTTCTTTTGCCACAGAAAGGTCCCTACTATATTCAGTAATGGAACAAAACCAAGAATGAAGGTGCTTCTCTGTGAAGCTATTCTCTGGAAAGTATTGAAGGCAGGAGAGATATTTTCAGAACTCATTCAAGCATACCTTCAAACAACATAACTACTTGGGACCTGCTGGGAAACAAGGTCTCAGACAAACAAGCCTGGCAGGTGGTACTGAGGAGCCATATAGCTGTTTCTGATTGTTACCTTCAAGAAGAATGCAAAAGGAGATATGGAGTGTCAAACAACAATACACTCCTCAGCAAAAAGCCACAGAAACTCTTCGTAAAGACATAAAGGCTATGGAATGCAGGTTGTCTATTTACTATTGAACAAAATGTTGTGTCACAACACTCCTTCACAGACTGTGGTATATACTCAACTGTCAACAGTGGTGGGAGAAGAGAGGAATTCTCTAAAGTCAGAAAGCAACAGAGACTCCAAAGTATGTTGGAAATTTAAATGATATATAAATAAATATCTCTCTATGTCTTCATGAAAAGTCTGTTTTATAAGAAAAGTCAATATATTTCTAGCAGTCTGGTGTTGTAAAATGCTGCCTACCATTGCAGCCTGGGGAAGTCTTCTTCATCAAGGGTTTATAATGAGTACTTTCTAACGAGGACCTGGACTTTGCACACTCAGTTAAAAAAAAAATCTATGCTTTTGAAGATCATCATCTCTTGCTTTTGATACTCCCTTTTGCCTTTTTTATGATTTAATGAATTCTAAACGTTGAGCCTTTTGACAATAGTAGAAATCTGTCTCAATTCCCGTAGGAAAACATTTTTGAATAACTTATAAAATTCAATTACAGGTACAATTTTTTTATTTTTTTACATTTCACAATTTTTAAATTAAAATTAGAAACAAGCTTGGTTTACATGTCAATCACAGTTCTCCCTCCCTCCCTTCTTTCCCTGCCTCCCACTGACGCCCTTATCCATCCCCTTACTGCTCCCCAGGGATGGTGAGGCCTTCCATGGGGATCGTCAAAATCTGTCATATCATTTCAAGCAGGGTCTAGACCTCTGCTACGTGTCTAGGCTGAGACAGTATCTCTCTATATAGAGTGGGCTCCCAAAGTTCATTTGTGTACTAAGAATAAATACTGATCCACTACCAGAGGCCCCATAGATTGTCAGACCTCCAAACTGACATTCACATGTGGTTTCCCAGCTGTCAGTCTGGGGTCCGTGAGCAACCGCATGTTCAGGTCAGCTGTTTCTGTGGGTTTCTCTGGCCTGATCTTGATGCCTTTGCTCATCACACCTTCATCTCTGCAACTGGATTCCAGGAGTTCAGCTTCGTGTTTAGTTGTGGCGGTCTGCTTCTGCTTCCATCAAAAACTTAGTTTTTATGACATCCTGTTTTTTATTTGTATAAAAATTTATAATTTTGCATCGTTGCTGAATACTTCAGTTCTAACATGGTTATCCACGTTAGTTTTTAAATTGAGTAACCAACCAACTGGTTATAGCTTCTTATCAGAGTTCTATTTTTCCTCAGTTACTCTGTGGCAATGATCAATGATCTCTTACAGACTTTCATGTCCTGGAAGGTCCACCAGGCAGACATCACAGGTGTTCTCAGTTTTCCCAGCTAAGGTAAGCTTACTCAGATTTATCTCTGTCCAGCACGTGCACTGATAGAATTCCTGGGGTTTGTGCATTATTCTGTACATAATGCTCTAAATATTTGATGGATTATCAGTAGTCATCTACATTTCCTTGACAACTTACCAATTGTTAGAATAAGTGAGGAAATATTCATATGAAGTTCTTTTTTGTTTTGCTCAGTCTTCTTAGAGATCTGAAATTGACAGCAAGCAAAGCTTAAAACTTCTCAAAGAAACACTTCTACTATTGACTAGTTGTAGATGTCAGAAAATGATTTATTAGCCATTTTCAAACATTTAGGTTATGGTTATAGCTTGGTGTTAGAGGTGGTGAGTAGCATGCATGAGTCAATGACTTACAACCCAGGTACAACAAAAGATAATAAGTAAAATGAATCAATTAATACATACATAATTTCAAATACTTCAGTACAGTTGACAATCCTCTAAATGTTTATAATTTCACATTCAGTATCTCTAAGTTCTTTACAGTAGAAATCAATTTCTCAAAAGTACTTTGTCTTGTCCATATTTAGGATGTTTTTATAATTGTCACCTAAAGCAGAAAATTTTTCAAAATAAAACAATTACCACTGTTATTAATTAATGAAGCAAGTACAAATTAGGAATGTCATGGCAAATGGATAACTTAATTCATCGCCTACTGAATTCTTCAAAATAAAAAAAAATGATACTGCACTTTCATCTAACTCAATGCAGACTAAAATGTATAGACTTTATTTCCACTTAAAATTTGGGACATTTGAATAAAACCCAACTTATATAACTCATTTATTTACCCAAAATTCACAGTGATTGTCTCATTAATGTAATCTGATAAATGTTAATTTATTAAATTCTGCCTACCTTGTTCTCTTTTTGCCAGTTTGGGTTCTTAGACACAACATATAATATTTAAGATAGGTGTAATGAGTGTGTGTGTGTGTGTGTGTGTGTGTGTGTGTGTGTGTGTGTGTGCATGATCAAAATCTAAGAAATATTATTGATCAGTTTGTGCATTTTCTCATAAGGTCACTTCTGCAATTGATAGATTGTCTATTTTGTAATGATAAACATGTCTTAATAGAGCAGATTCATTTTGCTAATTCGTGCCGTGCATTAACGTTCTGCCCTCAAAACGCACTATCATTATTTGGAAGGAAGAATTTTCTTATCGAGTAAACAAAGATATTTGATTGCGTTACATCTTCTGTTCTTCCTAATACAACTGACAATGGATTACAGGCCAAGATCTTACCTTCTAAACAGTACATAAAATCTTATACAAAATAATTATTCTCCTATCTTTCTAACAGGCCATTTACTCCTGTTCAGTGCTCAGTTTTACACTACTCCCACAAAAATGTAGGTGACTGAATCCTTTATTTACATTGATGACCTGAGAAGTAAAGACAATCAGATTTCTTTTGGTGTATTCTCAATTAGGTAGACACAATAAAAAAGCATGAAAACTAATATCACTACATTGATTTTATTACTCTTAATTGTGTTCAGTTTTACTAGTGGATGATAAATCTTCAGATTTTTTTTCTCAATAAAATTCTTAGTTGAACGAAAGTCATATCTTCTCCTACCTATCTATGCAACTTTTCCTCTTTATAAGTATGCCAATCATAAAGTGTGATTCAGAAGAAAGATCTAAAGTTTCGTCAAATCCATGGTATTAAAAAATTCCTTCAAGAACATCCCTTAAATAATACTGGGTAAAGAATTCCTGATATATTTCATGAATTTTATTTTATTTGGAATCAATGTTACAAACACTGAGTACACATTTGCATTGAATAAAGCAGCAATAGATTCTAACTAATACTTTACCACTTCTGGGTATACTTTCTAGAGCTATTTCCAGTCATATGAAGAGGAGAATCAATGGGAAAAATATATCATTTCTGTCATTTAAATGGCTCTAACAGTATTGATTTTTCATGGCACAGCATTCTGTGACAATAGAGACATTGTTTTGTTTGTTTGTTTGTTTTTTGTTTTTTTGGTTTTTCGAGACAGGTTTCTCTATGTAGCTTTGGAGTCTATCCTGGCACTCACTCTGGATACCAGGCTGGCTTCAAACGCACAGAGATCTGCCTGCCTCTGTTTCCTGAGGGCTGGGATTAAAGCTGTCAGCCCAAACCTGACATTGGGCTTTATAAATGTTGTTTCTACATTTTAGATCTCAATAGACTAGCCGTGAAATAGTTTATCTTTTCATTGAAACCACTAAGCAGGAAATCAAAGTATTGCTTACTGGATACAAAATAAATAAATGTTGTTGGAAATACCAAAGTATAATCATGACAGTACTGAGAAAATTTCATAAATAACTCCATTGTTAATGTTTAACTTGGAATGTTTTCATGATTGTGAAAATCTTAATATAAAAATTGCTGGAAAACACAAGTCCTCAATGTCAATTATTAGCTTCCTTTTCTTTTTCATACTCCACTCAAAAACATTATTTTCTTTATAGCCACCCTCTGAGATTTTAGTAAAATAAGCCTGCCTGACTCTGAGTCTACACACAAAAAATAAATCCTGTCAAATGGAAAATTACTCTAATGGACAATTTAATTGTCACAGGGTTATTTTCATTAGAATATAAGTAGAATAACTTACTGCTGTTAAAAACTTGTTATTAGGCTAGGCGTTGGTGGCCCACACCTTTAATCCCAGCACTCAGGAGGCAGAGGCAGCCATTTGGATCTCTGTGAGTTCGAGGCCAGCCTGGTCTCCAGAGCGAGTGCCAGGATAGGCTCCAAAGCTAGACAGGGAAAAACACTGTTTCAAAAACCAAAAGCAAAAATACTTTTTCTTGAGATTGGATAGGTAGCTCAGGGCCTAATAGAACTTGCTGTTTTACCATAGAACCTAGGAGATTTCCCCAGAATCCACATGGGAGTTCACAGCTGTCTTTAACTCCAATTCCAGTATATTTGATGTCTTCTCCTGGCATTTATGGAGTATTTGATGGCTTCTTTTGACCTCTATGTAGCCCAGACATACATGTTTTGCACATGCATAAATGCAAGCAAAACACTTAAGTATATAAATTTAAAATAAACTTTAAGAATCCTTCAATATTTAAAAAAGATTGTTCTTAAATCAATTTTATTGTTTTCATCTATATCATATTGATAGCTTTATAAAGAAACATATAAAGCAAAATATATCCACTCAAAGCACTGCAAATTTATAGAACCTATATAAAATGTTCTCCATGATATATAATTATTACTAATATTATTACAAATTTTGATAATAAAATTAATATAACAATTCATTAAAGACCTCTAAACAATAAAACAATGGAACAATTTTCCTTTCAAATTTCCTTAAGATTCAATGCATCAGAAGACATCACATTACTTAGTCTTCTTTTCTATACAGTGTAAATTATATGTATGGGTATATAGATGAGAAAAAGAAGTTGAAATACAGGAGATTTTTTGTGATGTAACATGAAATGACGAGTAGCAGCCTGGATAAAATACTAATGTAACAGAACATAATAATTTGACATAAAATTCCAAATAACATATTTTGTGTCATGTTTAGTTAGAAAACAATACCCTCATTATCTTGTAAATTATACTAAAAATATTGAATTAATAGCAAGAATGCTGATTTATAGAGGAATTTTACGAATATTCTTAGAAAACATTACACTGTAGATCCTATTATGTGCATGTTATAAATACTCATCATTATATAATGAAGGCATATAATTCAAATATTTCACTGTATTACTGCTGACAGAGTATGATTAATTCATGAATATCTCTTCCAGTATTATCCACATTCTAATGTTAATAGTTATGAAGTTACTAAAGGTAAACATATTGCTTAAGTTGTCAATGCCTTGTTTTCTATGTATAAAATGTGGAAGGAAGATGACTTATCATACATTTCTTGTGATGGAATAAAAGGTTCATAACATTTGATGTAATTTTGCCTAAAACACAACATGTGGGGTTGGTGAATATCTTTTCCCTGTGTGTGGGCTTTGTCTTAATGACTGTGTCCTTAGCCTTACAGAAGCTTCAAAGTTTCAGGAGGTCCCATTTATCAATTGTTGATCTCAGTGTCTATGATACTGGTGTAAAGTTCAGGAAGCAGTCTCCTGTACCAATTAATTCAAGGGTATTTCCCACTTTGTCTTCTAATAGGTTCAGTGTGGCTGGACTTATGTTTATTCTTTAATCATTGAGACTTAAGTTTTGTGCATGGTGATAGACATCGATCTGTCTGCAGTCTTCTCCATTCCAGCATCCAGTTATGCCAGCACCATATGTTGAAGATGCTTTCTATATTCCATAGTAAAAATTTAGCTTCTTTTCAAAAATCAAGTTTTCGTAGGTGTGTGTGTTAATATTGGGGTTTTGAACTCTATTCCATTGGTCTACCTGTCTATTTTTGTGCCAATACCAAGCTCTTTTCAGGACTATATCTCTGTTATAGCGATTGAAGTCAGCGTTGGTGATGATTCCAGAAGTTCCTTTATTGTACAGGGTTGTTTTGGCTATACTGGGTGTTTTACTTTTCCATATAAAGTTGAGAATTGTTCTTTCAACATCTTGAAGAATTTTATTGGAATTTTTTAGGAATGGCATTGAATTTGTAGATTGTTTTTGGCAAGATTGCCATTTTTACTCTGTTGATCCTACCTATCCAAGAACATGGGAGATCCTTCCATATTCTAGTATCTTCTTTAATTTCTTTCTTTAGAGACTCAAAATTCTTACAATATAGGTCTTTCACTTTTTTGGTTAGCGTTACCTCAAGGTTTTTTTTTTTATGTTGTTTTGGAAATTGTAAAGAGTAAAGTTTCTCTGATTTCTTCTCAGCCCATTTATTATCTGCATATAGTAGGGTTACTGATTTTTTTTAGTTAATCCTGTTAGTTATCTGCCACTTTGCTGAAGGTGTTTATCAGCTGTATGAATTCCCTGGTAGAATTTTTCCAGTCAGTTATGTAAACTATCATATTATCTGCAAATAGTGAAACTTTCAAATCTTGCTTCTCAATTTGAATTCCCTCGACCTCCTTTTGTTGTCCTATTGCTCTAGCTAGAACTTCAAGTACAGTATTGAAGAGGTATTTAGAGAGTGGACAGCCTTGTACTGCCCCTGATTTTACAGCAATTGCATTGATTTTCACTCCATTTAATTTGATATTGTCTGTCGGCTTGATGTATATTACTTTTTTTCCCAACGTTTTTTATTTGAATTAGGAGCAGTATTGTTTTACATGACAATTCCATTTCCCTTCTCCCACCCATCCTCCCCTACCCGACCGCCCCCACTGAAACCTTATCTGTCACATATCTTCCCTGCTCCCCCTGGATGGTGAGGCCTTCCATAGGGTGTCATCAGAGTCTTTTTGTTTCCTTTGGGGTAAGGCATAGGCCCACCCCCGTGTCTCTTGGCTCAGGGAGTATTCCTCTATATGGACTGGGTTCCCAAAGTCTACACCTATGCTAGGGAAAAATACTGGGCTTAACAGGAGGTCTCATAGATTTCCGAGGTTTCCTCACAGAAACCCATGTTCCTTGGGTCTGGATCAGTCCCATGCTGGTATTCCAGCTATCTGCATCTGGGTTCCAGTTCAGATCGGTGATTAGTTATGGGTGTCTGCTTCTACTTCCACAGCTGCTGGATGAGATCATATAAGTCTGTCATCAATCTCATAATCAGGGGAGGGTATTTGAGGTAGCCTCTCCTCCCTTGCTGAGATAGTTAGCTGGTGTCATCTTTGTAATCTCAAGACATTTCCCTAGTGCCTGATTTCTCTATAAACCGAAAGTGTCTCCCTCTATTAAATCTCCATTCTTGTTATCATGTATTCTTCCCCTGACTCATATTTTCTGCTACCTCATGTCCTCAGCATACCTCTTCCTCTCTCCTTCTCATTCTCCTAGCTCCTTCCCCGCTCTTCCCGTGCTCCCAATTTGCTCAGCAGATCTTGAGCCACTTCCCTTCTCCAGGGGACCATGTATGTCTCTCTTAGGGACCTCCATGTTTATTAGCTTCATTGGCAGTGTGGATTGTAGGCTAGTAATCCTTACTCTATGTCTAAAATCCGCATTATGAGTAAGTACATACCATATTTGTCTTTTTTCTGATTGGGTTACCTCGCTCAGAATGGTTTCTTCTAGATCCATCCATTTTCCTGCAAGTTTCAAGTTTCCACTGTTTTTTCCCATTGAGTAGTACTCCATTGTGTAAATGTACCACATTTTCTCTATCCATTCTTCCATTGAGGGGCATCTAGGCTGCTGACAATTTCTGGCTATTACAAATAGTGCTGCTATGAACATCGTTGAACATATGTCCTTGTTGTATGAATTTGCTTCTTTTGGCTATATTCCTAAGAGTGGAATTGCTGGATCCTGTGGTAGACTGATTCCCATTTTTTTTGAGGAGTCGCCATACTGATTTCCAAAGTGGCTGTACAAGTTGGCACAACCACCAGCAGTGGAGGAGTGTTCCCCTTTCTCCATATCCTCTCCAACGTGAACTGTCATTGGTGTTTTTGATTTTAGCCATTCTGACAGGAGTCAGATGGTATCTCAGAGTTGTTTTGATTTTCATTTCCCTGAAGGCTAAGGATGTTGAACACTTTCTTATTTGTCCTTCAGCCATTTTAGATTCCTCTATTGAGAATTGTCTGTTTAGTTCTTTACCCCACTTTATAATTGGGTTGTTTGGTTTTGTGGAGACTAGCTTTTTGAGGTCTTTGTATATTTTGGAGATCAGCCCTCTGTCAAATGTGGGGTTGGCGTTTATCTTTTCCCAGTCTGTGGGCTGCTGTTTTGTCTTGTTGACTGTCTCTTTTGCCTTACAGAAGATTCTCAGTTTCAGGAGGTCCCATTTATCAATTGTTGACCTCAGTATCTGTGCTACTGCTATAATGTTCAGGGAGCAGTCTCCTGTACCAATTACTTCAAGGGGTGTTGGATTTTGTCAAAGGCTTTTTCGGCATCTAGTGAGATGATCATGTGTTTTTTTCCTCATACTTTTTATACGGTTGGTTACATTGATGGATTTCTTTATGTTGAACCATCCTTTCATCCCTGGGATTAAGCATGCTTGATCATGGTGGATGATTTCACTGATATGTTCTTGGATTTGGTTTTTCAGTATTTTATTGAGTATGTTTCCATCAATGTTCATGAGGGCTATTGGTCTGCAGTTCTCTTTCTTAGTTGTGTCTTTGTGTGGCTTGGGTGTCAAGGTTATTGAAGCCTTGTAAAAAAGAGTTTGGCAATGACCCTACTGCTTCTATTATGTGGAATACTTTGAGGAGAATTAATGTTAGCTGTTCCTTGAATTTCTGGTAGAATTCTGCACTGAAGCAATCTGGTCCTGGGCATTTTTGGTTGGGAGAATTTCATCACTGCTTCTATTTCATTAGGGGTTATAGGTCTATTTAAGTTGCTTATCTGTTCCTTATTTAATGTTGGTAAGTGAAATCTGTCCAGAAAATTGTCTATTTCCTTTAGATTTTCAAACTTTGAGGAATAAAGGTTTTCGAAGTATGACCTGATGATTTTCTGGATTTCCTCTGTGTCTGTTGTTATGTCCCCCTTTTCACATTCCTGATTTTATTAATTTGAATGCTCACTCTCTGCTATTTGGTAAGTTTGGATAGAGGTTTATCTATCTTGTTGATTTTTCTGGAAGAACCAACTCTTCATTGTATCGATTCTTTGTATTGTTCTCCTAGTTTCCACGTTATTGATTTCAGTCCTCAATTTGATTATTTCCTGATGTCTGCTCCTCGGGGAGCAAAATATTGGCTTTTTGGTGTTCCAGAGCCTCCAATTGTGCTGTTAATTCTCTATTGTTATTATTCTGTTTCTTTCTGTGGGCACTTAGCACTATGAACTTTTCTCTTAGCAGTGCTTTCAAAGTTTGGGTATGTTGTGTCCAAATTCTGCTTGAATTCTAGGAAATCTTTAATTTATTTTTTATTTCTCCCACCACCCAGAAATTGTGCAATTGAACGTTAATTAATTTCCATGGGTTTGTAGGTTTCCTGCAATTTGTGTTGTTGAATTCTAACTTTAAAGCATGGTGGTCTGATAAGATACAGGGGGTTATTTTAAGTTTTTTGTACCTGCTGAGGTTTGATATGTCACCAAGTATGTGATCGATTTTAGAGAAGGTGCCATGTGGCGCTGTGAAGCAGGTATATAGTTTTGTGTTCAGACAAAATGTTCTATAGATGTCTGTTAAGCCAAATTGGGCCATAACTTTTATTAGTTTCTTTGTTTCTTTGTGAAGTTTCTGTCTGGTGATGCTGTCCAGTGGTGAGAGTGGGGTGTTGAAGTCTCCCACTATAAGTGTGTGAGTTTTATGTGTGATTTGAGTTTTAGTAATGTTGCTTTTATGAATGTGGATGCCTTTGTATTTGGGGCATAAATGTTCAGAAGTGGGACTTCATCTTGATGGATTTGTCCTGTGATGAGTAGGAAGTGATCTCCTTCAACTCTTTTGATTAATTTTAGTTTAAGTTCAATTTGTTGGATATTAACATTGCTAACCCACTTGTTTCTTGGCTCCATTTGATTGTAAAATCTTTTCCCAAATTTTAATTCTTAGGTACCTTCTGTCTTTGAAGTTGAGGTGTGTTTATTTTATGCAGCAGATGATGGATTCAGTCTTCTTATCCATTCTGCTAACCTGTGTTTTTTCATGGGCGAGTTAAACCCATTAATACTGAGGGATATTAATGACCATTTATTGTTCATTCTTGTTTATTTTGGATTCAGTGGTGGTTGTAAAATTATGCATGGGTTTCCATCCGTTTTTTCTTTTGACTGTTGAAGGTGGGATTATCTATTGCCTATATTTTTCTGTTTGTAGTTAACTTTCTTGGGTTGCAGTTTTCCTTCCAGAATTTTTGTAAGGCTGGATTGGTGGATATGTATTGTTTGAATCTGGTTTTGTCATGGAATATCTTGTTTTTATCATCTATATTGATTGAAAATATTGCTGGGTATAGTAGTCTGGGCTAGCATCCATGGTCTCTTAGTGTAGGTAGAATATCTATCCAGGACCTTCTGGCTTTCAGAGTTTCCATAGAAAAGTCAGGTGTAATTCTGATAGCTTTGCCTTTATATGTTATTTGACCATTTTCCTTTCCTGCTCTTAATATTTTCTCTTTATTCTGTAAGTTTTGGGTTTCGATTATTATGTGTTGAGGAGAACTATTTTTGGTCCTGTCTAGTTGGTGTTCTGTAGACTTCTTGTACTTTCATTGGCATGTCTGTCTTTAGGTTGGGAAAGTTTTCTTCTATTATTTTGTTGAATATGTTTTCTGTGCCTTTGAGATGGATTTCTGCACATTCTTCTATACCTATTATTCTTAGGTTTGGTCTTTTCATTCTATCCCATATTTCCTGGATATTTTGTGGTAGGGATTTGTTGGACTTAAGACTTTCTTTGGTTGATGAGTCTATTTATCCTAGTGTATCTTCAACTCCTGAGATTCTCTCTTCTATCTATTGTATTCTGTTGGTTATGCTTGCATCTGCAGTTCCTAATAGTTTATCCAGCTTTTCTATTTCCAGCATTCCCTCAGATTGTACTTTTTTATTGTCTCTATTTCAGTTTTCAGGTCTTGAAGTGTTTCCTTGAACGATTAGTTGATATCTTGTATTTTTTTGGTTTGTTTTTCCTTCCATTTCTTTAAGGGATTTTCTCATATCCTCTTTGAGGCCCTCTATCATTTTAATGAAGATGTTTTTAAGGTCATTCTCTTCTGCTTCATATGCATTGTGATGTTCTGGTCATGCTGGTGCATGGTCCATAGTCTCTGGTGGTGTCACATTGGTTTTTCTGTTGTTGAATGTGCTTTTATATTGTCTTCTTCCCATCCTTTCATCTGGTGGGTATAGCAGGAGTCTCTTCCTCTCCTGGTGGGTATGGGACCAAGGTTTCCTTCTGGTAGATGCAAACAGTTCCAGTATTCTGATCTTTGTCCTCTTTTCCTGGGCCAGTGGATGGAAGTGGGATTGTTACCAGGGCCTTGGCTGTCTCTGCATGTGCAGGAGCCTGGCTGCCATGTTTGGATCCTGTTTGCAGACCTCTGGAGTCAGGTGTCCCCAATTAGGGCCAGGCCTGACAAATTTTTAAGTTGTATGCCCTTTGTATAATTATCATGCTTAAGGTGTTTTATAATATGGAAATTTTCTATTGACATTAATCTTCAAGTTATACTATAAGATGCTTATTTCCTACAGTATAGCATTTATGAAGCATTCCTTAACTTTGAAAGAGCATAAATTCATTCAATAATTAATACATACATGCATTTACAAATACAGATTGTTTTGAGTATATGTGTCCATATGAAGAACAAGCAGAAATTCTGTGTCTGAAGGAAAAATAATTTACTAAATAAAAGTCAGCAACCACACCAATACCTTATTAATGTCCCTGGGGGTCTACAGTTCTACCCAAGTACATAGTCACTCAGTGACAGGGTCAGGACACTTGCAATGTACTGCATAAAGAAAGTAAAATGCTGAAATTTACAGACTCATTTTGTTTCATGCAGTGTCCTCTACATGATTGCTTTAGACTGTTAAGATACTGTGAACTATACTAGGTAACTTATATGAAACATAAATTGTACATATTCATGGAGGCTGAAAGTTTCGTGCTCCAAGGCCTGAGCTATTTGTTGTTTGATGAAGCCTCAGTGTCTGGTTCAAGTGTTCCTCTTTGATAGTTCTTAAATGGAAGAGCCTACAAAGCAGGTCCCTGAGACTTCTTTTCCATGGGGTGGCAGGCTTCCCTCATAAGTAATCACTTCCTAAAAGCCTTATCTCTCACCTCCTATTTCTAAGGCATGTTTATGTTTTGAACTTTCAGTCCTGATATGAAAATCAAATAAATGTGAAATAGCATATATATTAAAAAGGTGTTTCTAGAAATGAGTTTTATCTCACTAAATCCTCTGAGTCAAAGCACAGATAAAGCAATCAGAGGACATAGGGAAGAAGTTTTGTGGATAATTCTTTAAAGATATTAGAAGAAAGCAGTAATATAAGGAGGCTGTGACTTCCTCATTCTCACATAAAACACCCTACCAGAGCCCAAATGGTGTAGCAATAGAAGGAATTGTAACTCCTCCCTCAGAAGATGCATGCACTTGTGATCTGTTTTCAGATTTAGAAAAAGGAAACCCCTGCATGAAGAGACTACATGTGGTGTTGCCTGAACCTATTCCTACACCAGGTATAATAAAAGTGTTGTGCCAGGACAGGATTCTTTAAGAGATTATCAGGGAAAGGGATGATGATAAAAATTTCTATAAGCCAGAAGTGGGGCAGTTAAAAAATATATGTGTATTCCTCAAGCTATTTATATACTTGCTGAAGAGAATGACTACCAAAGTAAAGATGTGCATGGGATACAAAGAAGGCAAGCAAGAGATATGCAGGAACTCAAAGAACCTGCTGATGCAGAGTGCACTGCTCATGCAAGGAAATTGGAATTCAGTTAGGAGACTTTTCATGTTACTACCTCTGCCTGCCAGCAGCACACTCTGAAGATACCTTACATACTTCAAGCTAGGCAGTGGGAATACTAGGGGAGAGGGGCAAAAGTTCAGTCATAGGGAAGAAGGAGAATACATATTACACCAGACTTGGACTAATATTTGAATTGTAATACTAAGACAGCATTTGACATAAGTAGACCAGAATAATGTAATGACCTGAGCAAATAGAGGGAACTCTTAAGATTCCTCTTAAAATTTCACTGATAATAAACATGAACAACAGAAAAATAGTATATTTCCATAATGATCATGATAATGGAAATGTTTCAGATATATGATTTGATTTTTAAATGAATATTATACACTATGATATTTATCAAAGACAAATGCTACAGTGTGATTTTGTTTTTAAAAGTATAATTCAGAGAGAGACACACAGAGAGAGATAGAGAGAAAGAGGCAGAGAGCGAGAGAGAGAGAGAGAGAGAGAGAGAGAGAGAGAGAGAGAGAGAGAGAATAACATGGACATCATCATTCTGGGAAGAAGAAAGTGTTCAAAGGGATATAAGGGGAGATAAATAAAATAATGAAAGGTGAATATGATCAATGTAATATATCCATACACATACACAGACAGACCCAGACACACACACACACACACACACACACACACACACACCGGGAGTGGAGAGAAATTATAATTTAAATAACATTTTAAAAGTAACATTTGGAACTGAAGGCCATGCTTGTCTTCCAGAATACACAAATGAAGTGTTCAGAAAAGAATCAGACACATATACACATATCTAAAGATAAACATTTTTCTTTCCCTGTCAGCTGGTGGTAATAAGCATGAGTAAGAAATCCAGTAAGTGGATAGGGTGGAAAGCATGCTGACTAGGAGAAAATCCAATCAGTACTATAGATGCATCAGGTGCTTGCAGCAGGCACCTGCATTAATTCTGAGTGCAATAGTTTACAATGCTGCCAATTTTTGTTATGTTTTGGCACTCTGTATCAAGAGTGCTACCAGATGGCCAAGCCAATGTGGTACAGCCATATTCTTTGCCTGTCTCCTAGTGATTATCCAGCAAGTATCTACTTTCTCCAGTTACCACAATGTTGTTTTCTTCAGTTGTCAAATATTGCTCTCTGGAAACTTCTATTTCTCCAGTAAAATTTAGATTTATAAAGGAACATTTGATGTGTTATTTCCCACTTGCTAATATTTCCTACACTTGAAATCCCTTTGTTTCTCATATTTCTGCTTGAATAATTCTGATTTGTAGCTAATTTTATTTGAACAAAATAAGTCTTTAAGTCACGTTAACATGAATTCAGTTGTATATGACAGGCCCAATAATGTACCCTCCTTATTCATTGTGTTTACTTCTCTTTTTTTTACCACAATTATTAATCCACATATTATCTTCTGTATTAACTTTTTGAACAAAATGCCTACATGGCAAAGGCATGCCTAGTCCTATCATGAGTAGGAGTCTTAATATTTAATAAAGAATTTAAAGAATTAATTTATATTTAGCTATCTAAATTGTTTGCTCAAATATTATTGCCAAGAACTATAGATTTCAAATATTTCTTGATTCAAAAAACTGTACAGTAGTCTTCATTAAGCTGCTCTATAAGTCACACTAAACACTAATTTTTTTTCTTTCTGAAATAGCCTGGTATAAATGGCTAATTATACATCAGAGAACCTAAAAATCCATTAAATAAAGTCACTATTTCATGGAGCTTTTCTACTAAAATGGGTGCACTAAATTATTGTGTATTTAATTTCTCTCATATCATTATGAAGACATTTTCAATAAGTCCATGATCAAATTTTCAGAGCACTCAGAAATATTTTTATATTTTCCTGCATATTTTGGAATTTTCTAAGTTTAAGGTTTTATTTAAGCCTAATTTACATTGGCTTGCTAATTTTACCCAATAAACTTATGAATTTGTATACAAGATAAAACTGGCCCTTTTGTATGTTTCTCTTCATAGAAATAAACACACATACATACAGGTTATACATATACATATATATTTGTAAGCAAATCTAGATTTGATTAATAATAGAACATAAGATTGTGAAAGTATCACTAAATTTATACATAAGTACCTCTTTAAATGTTTTAATTCACTTAAGTTGACATTGAAATATGAATTAATTTTTGTAAATAGAAGCAATTTAAAGCCAGGCATCAGAATATACAACAGTATATAGCAACAATTTTAGGCCCTTCTCATTTTAGTCACACATGAATTTGTGTTGGAGTAAACGAAATTTGGTTTATGTAACATTTATTACCAGCTCTCCAGGTTCATTTTGGTTTGTTGCACATGGTACTTTTATTGAAAATTTATTGATTCATTATTGGAGCACAGTCCAAGACTGAAGTCATGTGAGGAGATTTCTGAATGCTTGTGAGAAAACTTCAAGAAAGCAAGACAAGAGTCTTGTGAGCTCAGTTTCTTCAGAACAATGAATTGTTCTTTCTTGGAATGTGTTTTTATTCACCTCCCGGGTGTAGCAGACAGGAGTGAAGGAGTGAGTTTACTTCAGATTTCTCATTATTGCTTACCGGTGTTATTTAATATGTCTCTATGGAAAAGGGTATTTTCTCCATGTGGGCTTTCCCCCTGTGAATGCATATTGCTTGAACTCATGAAACCTTTACTCATGTGAACTTTCTGAACCCTCAGAGTATAAATTGAGGCTCTGAGTGAAGTAGCCTACTATATGAAATTTTAGTCTGCCTCTTTTATTGCCTCTATTCTCCTAGGTCCCACTTCCTATAGAGTGGTGACCATGTGTGTCACACTTTATGTTGACTTGTTCAAATTATTTAACTGGTGAGAATCATTTTTGTTGGGTTTTATGGCTGTCTTCCAATTAATTCATCATATATCAAATTGTCTTATAATCCCAGTGATCATAATATTCAACTCAGAAAATAGTACTCTGTGTTTGATTTTGAATCCTTTGGATATTACATATCTATCTTAGTCACTGTTCTATTTCTTTTAAGAGACACCATGACCCAGGTAACTATAATATGAGAAAGCATTCAAATTCAGGGCTCACATACAGTTTCATAGGTTTAGTCCATTATTATGGTGGGTAGCTTAGCAGCAGTCAAGAGAGTTATGGTGCTGGATAAGTAGTTGAGAGCTACATTCTAATACTCAGGCAGAAAGACAAACACTGGACTAGGCACAGACTTTTAAAATCATGAAGCCAAATCCCATTGACACTATCTCCTATGAGGCCATACCTCATAATTCTTCCAATATTTTCTAATAGTGCCACTCCCTTGTGACTAAGCATTCAGATATATGAACCTATGGATGTCATTCTTATTCTAAGTTCCTTATTCCACTCACTTCTCCTCCAAAGCCTTATAGCCATATCATAGTACCAAAACTGTGTTTAGTACAGCTTCAAACATCCCAGTATGGATATCATATCTCAATACATTTTAAAACTCTCTCCTGACATGCAGGATAATCCTTTAACAGTAACTGTATGTAAAACAACAACAAAGAGAGCAGATCACATACGTCTAAAATGCTTCCAAAATGCAATAGCATGGTGTACACATTATCACTCATAAAAGAAGAGAGAAAGAACACTGAGGAAATTGAACCAATCCATCACCAGATGTCAAAGTACTCTTCAGATCTACAACTCCTTTTAGTTTTGTTGACTGTGATATACTTTTCTCTCTTGAGCTAAATCAACATCCTACTAGCAGTTTCTTTTGTAGCTATCCCATGACTCTGACAGCTCTAATATCTTGGGGTTTCAAACACAATCGAGGTTAACCTTCACAGCTTCATGCAATGGCCTCTCTGGGCCTCTATGCAGGGACATCCATGACACACACCTGACCTCAGCAGCTTTTCTAGCTATGGGAAGAGATTACACCATCCCTTCATTATGCGAGAAGCATGATAGAAGCATGTGGTTGATGCTGCCAAGTTCTATGATTTATTGAAGTTGGAATATAGTCCCTCCTTCAGTTGCATCTGCATCAACTTTTGGTTGTTGCTGAGTCCCTTGACTACTTAAGCTTTATTTTATTTCATCTTTATAACCTGTAAGCTTATCTCGGTAAGGTCTTGTTCTGAGATTATTGCTTCTTTTATTACATTTAGCATCAAGCATTTCTTTAATTTTTTATTTCATTTATTTTTTTAAAACCTTAACTTAGCTATATTTTCCTTCTTGGTGTTCCTTTTTCTACTCAAACTGTGCATGTCTGATTTCTCTTTGTGTAATTGGCTTCTTTTCATTATAGATCTCCCTAAGAGTGACTACTAATAACCATGCAACACGGCTAATATGAGGCTGTCCTGACATCTCCAGTTCCAACATCAATAATCCAAAACTTTTCACTTTAGGCTCAGTCAGATTTTTTGGAGAAAGGAAGAAAGTAACCATATTATTATCCAAAACACATGAGAACTGTCTCAAGGTCACTTACAAATATTCTTCCTATCTGAAACATCATGAGCCAAGCTGTCATAATCTATATCATTCTCGGGACCACTGTCATTCATGATGTTACTAGAATGGCCAGTAAGCACACTTAAAGTTAAATTACTTTCACAGTTCCAAGTTTTCTATATTCCTACAACAAACATCATGGTGATACATATCATAGCAATAGCCTGTTCCCCGATATCAACTTACACCTTGGTCACTGTTCTATTGCTATGAAGAGAAATCCTGACTGAAGCAGCTACAATAAATATGTTTATAGATAGTGTGTGGACTCTAGTTATAATAATTATTGTAAGATGTCTGATATTTTTAATATCTAGCTAGAACTGAGACAATCTTGATTAGATGAATATTATCCTCATCACTGCTTTAACTCTACTATTTTTCATGTGATTTACAATTTTTTAAAATAACACCAAACATGTAATGGTACGTTTACTGAGATGTGTTTCTAAAACATTTAAGTTACTTGGTAGAGCTTTAGTCCATTTGGGGTTTTACATTCATGAATTGTTGGATTATAACAGGGCAAGATGTATTGTAGTGCTGATTATATTTACATGAAAAATATCTTGTTTCATATTATGCCCAGTTTGTTATAAATTACATAGTATTTCCTATTTCTTCAAAAGGAACACATTTTCCTGTTTGTTGGTCAGTGTTTCCTGTGCTTCTCTCAAATGGTTGTTTTATAGTTTTGGGGACTTTCCTTCCTCTACAGACAAATTACTGGACACTTGTATGGAATTCTGTGTCACCTTGATACTTTGATTCCCTCCAATATCCACCTACAGGGATAAACTCAGAGTTTCCTTCTCTCTTAGTTTTCTTTGGGTTACTTTGAAAAAAACATACCTTGACAAAACAATTTAGGACAGAAGGCCATTTAAGCTCATGCTTTCTGGTTGCAGTCTAACATTTCAGGGACATCACTGTGACAGGAGCTCAAGAACATTGTTTATTTCACATTCTTAGTCAAGAACTGACCAGAAAAGAATTAATACATGCATGGTATTGCTCCACTAGCTTTCCTATTCATAGATAATTAAACATCCTTCTTCCTTATGGAATGGTTTCACCCACAGTGGGTAAGTCTTCCCATTACAATTAACAAACCTGTGGGGGTAATCCCTCACAGGCATCTCAAAGTCCAACCTGATCTACATAATATCTCAATGAGATTTTCTTTCCATGGAATTCTATACTCTTCCTCAGGGTGACAATTAAAACAAACCATCACACCTTAATTTCACAAATGCCCTGCAGCAAAATTAATGTACTTAGTAAATAACATGTCTCCTTTATGGTTTAGAGTTTGCTTTACTTTTAAATCTGATGTATTAGAAATCTGTTTTATTATGTATATTTTATGTGTCAGAATATTATATATTATTTTTAAGTAGGGCTGCTTCTGATAGGAGTTGAAATGCATTTTCTTTCTGGAAGTGATGTCGTGGAATGGAGAAGAAAAAACTATTGAACATTAAGAAAACATAAGGTCCAAGGTTTTATCTCAGTGTTAGAGCACCTGCCTAGTATGTACAAGGTCCTGGTGTTGACCCAATGAATCATAAATATTTAGATAAATAATTAAACAGGTACTGTGGCATGCAGTAAAATTCCAGCAAAGGAAAATGAATAGGACCTCTTGAGAGCAATGGTTTAAGGTCAAGGAAACATAATGAGATATTTTCACACACTCATACACCACAACTGAAGATTTACTAAGTAATATATAAATTAAAGTAAGACTCCATAAATATACATGGGTAGTTGTTAATTTTAATTGCACAGACAGGCAAGGTAAATTCCATAAAGTTATAATTTGGTTGAGATCAGGGAGAAGTACATAACATATCCATGTTCAAAGGCATATTAAGGGACTGAATAAGTATTCAACATTGAATTTACACAAAAATTGAAAACCAGATATTTGAAAAATTAAACACATGCAGGATTAGTACATTATTTGTCTTGGTATGAACCCAAATTACAAAAGTGGCAGCATTAATGGGAGTGTTTTGGAATTTAAAAAAATGAAGTATAAGCTGAAAGAAAATAAATTAAGATGTTAGAGATGGAAAAGACAAAAGTATGAGTGGAGAACTGAGACAGGAGTGCATTTGGCAAGAATGATTGTACACACAAAGCAGTATTAAAAATCAATGTGTGGGGTTCCATAGAAATTAAGAGATGAGAGCAAAGCATAAGACTAGTGGGGTTATGATACTATAAAAATCAATTAGATGAGTTGTAGTGACCAGGTAAGACAGGCAGAACATACATAGTTACCCATATCTGCTACCTCCATTTCCATGTTAGGCATATGGAGGCAAATAAATCTCCCCCTTTACAAAAACAGTTGTTGAGTTGCTGCTAGTCCCTAGTGGACACAAGTGCCAACCACAGAATAACAAGTGATGAGGTTTGCTTCTTTATTTTTTAAGTAAAATTTTAGTTATATTGTGAGTGTGAGTGTGTGTGTGTGTGTGTGTGTGTGTGTGTGTGTGTGTGTGTGTGTGTGCACGTGAGTGCATGCATGCAACCATGCCATAGGAGAGCATGAGAGCCCTTGGAGGTGGAACTATAGTTCAATAAGATTCATCTAATATAAGCTAATATAAGTGCTAGAAATTAATTTTGGGTTCTTTGCCAGAGACGTATATTTTTAGCCATAGAGTTGTTTCTCCAGTCTCTAAAGTGACTGTTCCTTGAGCAATTCATTGCTGTTTAATATAATTAACATACTTTGATTATTTCATATGTAAGTACTGCATTTTGATATCTACCCCCTATTCCCTCCAAATGCTCCTATGAGTCTCCTGCTCCTTCTCAAATTAATGGTCACTTATTTAATTGCTATTACAATTTTATAAATTTAACCTGTATCTGTTTAATTATTTTATTGTTCATAAATACAGCCTAAAGAATTATTTCGTGTTGCTCACGTTTATGTCTGACCTCTTGGTAAATAACAATCTTTTGAGACTTGAGTGAGTTTTTGTGCTTGGAGAAAACTGATTTCTTCTCTCTCAATTGATTCACATAAGAATAAGTGTACATATACCCACATACAAACAGCTCAGTGTTGGAAATTACTATAAAACCTCCTGTATGAATAACCTATAAGAAACTATTAGTACAAGAACAATATTTACATTATGAACAAGATGTTTTATTTACCTGGTGGAAATGGGACATTTCTAAGGCATCCTCTTCTTGTTTTTATTTTTTCATATAATTAGAAACAAGATTGTTTTACAT
This sequence comes from Cricetulus griseus, assembly GCF_003668045.3. Classification (NCBI taxonomy): domain Eukaryota; kingdom Metazoa; phylum Chordata; class Mammalia; order Rodentia; family Cricetidae; genus Cricetulus; species Cricetulus griseus. The sequence goes on along the minus strand of NW_023276806.1, from coordinate 79,058,370 downwards.
GTCAATACCAGTTCCCTCTCCCTCCTCTCCTCCCCTGCCTGCCCCCCCTAAAACCCTACCTATCACATACCATTTCTGCTCCCCAGGGAGAGTGAGGCCTTCCATGGGGGTGGTCTTCATAGTCTGTCATATCCTTTGGGATAGGGCCTAGGCCCTCTCTATTGTGTCTAGGCTGACAGAGTATCCCTCTTTGTGAAATGGGATCCCAAAGTCCATTCCTACACTAGAGATAAACACTGATCTACTACAAAGGGCCCCATACAGTGTTGTTTAGGCTACAGTCCTTCTCTCTATGAAATAAAAACTTGTTGAATATTAATACTGTTACAAAATAATTATATTTTATTCATGCATCTTTATATTTCCTATTTAAAATATTTAGTAACAGTAAAATTTACCTTATACTGTAAATTTTATACTGCAGAATATGACGAAGAGATGAATAAAAATAAGCATGAGGGATGAGTTTCTAATGCTCTTAGTTATATGAGGCATTGCAAAGACAAGGGGAGAAAGAAAGCAGTCTTACATCAGCAGAAAATGCTTTCTGTCAAACAGCAAGGAGCAGAAGCTTAAGGGGTTGGGGTGGGATCTGGTGCAGTGTTGGGTATGCTACAGAAGAGGGAACAGGATACTTGGAGTTTATGTACAGGGATTAGAGAAAGTGAAGTTAAAGTTATCTGTGGAACGCTGCAGTCTCCACTTTCTGAAATTCTGTCCAGACAAAGCCATTTTATCTTTATCAACTGCCTTGCTCTGCCTATCAGGATGAGAATGATAGACTGTGATTGAGTTAGACAATGGCAGTGACAAGGAAGGCAAGTTTCACCATTGTGATGGGGAATTTCAGCAAGCCTTAGGGTAACAGAATTACTCATTTAGAGTGTAACAGAGTGTCTTAGTGGTTTCTTTCAACAATGACTACTTACTTTGAATCTTTAGTAGCACATGAGGTCTTCCTTCACTTGTATTCCCAGCTTGTTTTAAGGTATCTGCATTATCCCTGAAGTGTATTTTTGTTGTTGTTGTTTTGTTTTGTTTTTTCAAGACAGGGTTTCTCCGTGTAGCTTTGGAGCCTATCCTGGCATTCTTTCTGGAGACGAGGCTGGCCTCGAACTCACTGAGATCCGCCTGTCTCTGCCTCCCGAGTTCTGGGATTAAAGGTGTGCACCACCAACTCCAGGCCCCCTGAAGTGTATTTCAAGACTTTTGACTTATGAGAATCTGGGCTATTCTGTCTTTGTATCCTATCTAGCTGTAGAAGGGCTGGGATTATGCAAGAATTCTAGAACAGACTGCTTTGTAAGGGTTTTAAGAATCTGAACTCAGGGCATTGAACTTGTATAGCACCTGTTTGACCCAGTGAAATATCTACTGGGTAAGCAATTCTTACTTTAGCTCCACTGTTGATCATGTTCAGCTATCAGAGAAATGAATATTAAAATATATTTGTAAACTGGTATGTATATGGGTAAAGAGAAAGACTTATTTATAAGTTGTGGGACTAACAACTGGTGTAATCACTATGAAAATCAGTGTGAAAGTAATTCATAAGTCTAAAAATGGATCTACCATATGTTCCAGTATTTATTAGGTACCCAAAAGATCCTTTAGACTAATACAGCAGTTTCTACCCTGTAAGTTACCACTGCTTTAATAAACAGTTTTAAATATGATGTCTTCATCACCCCCCATTCCATGGCTCAGAGACCTATTAGGAAGGAAAAGCAGAAGGACTATAAGAGACAGAGGTGAATAAGGACATCAAAGAGACTGTCTTCCAGTTACAAAAGGACTAAATTACATGTGAATTTATGGACTGTGCCAGCAAGCACAGGATCTACACAAGTTCAACTCAAATGGAGTTTCAATGATGAAAGAGAAAGTGAACAGGAGATCCTATACCAAACTAAGAATTTATCCCCAAATAGCACCTGCTTGTATAGAAAAAATCATACTTTTATCCAATGTAGTTTCACAGAGTATATTAACAATGATCAAGTGCAGTGCTATATCCATCACTAGATGGGTAGCACACTATTACCCAATGGCATTTTTATAGACAAGTTGTTTCATTTCACTTTCTTAGGACGTTATCTTTTTGTTTTGTCTAACTGGTATTCTGCTTGAATATTATGGTTTCAATTTTTTATGTAATTTAGAAACAATCTTATTTTACATATCAATCCCAGTTCTCCCTCCCTCCCATCCTCCCATGCCCTGCACGGATCCCCCCATCCCACACCCCATCCATTCACCAGGGCAGGTGAGGCCTTCCATGGGGGATGATCAAAGTCAGTCATATCATGTATCTAGGCTGAAACAGTAGCCCTCCATGGGGAATGGACTCCCAGAGTTCATTTGTGCAATAGAGATAAATACTAGTTCCACTGTCAGATGCCCCATAGACTGCTCAGGCCTCCTAACTGACACCCACATTCAGAAGTCTTGGTTCCATCCAATGCTGTTTACCCAGATTTATGATTGGGGACCTTGTGCTTCCACTTGGTTAGGACAGGTGTTTCTGTAGGTTTCTCAAGCATGGTCTTGACCCCTTTTCTCATCCCTCCTCCCTCTCTATAACTTCATTCCAGGAGTTTAGCTCAGTGCTTGTTTGTGGATCTCTGCTTCTGCTTCCATCAGCAGAAGGCTGATGGAAGGCTCTAGGTAGTCATCAATCTCATTATAGGGGAAGGGCATTTAAGGTAGCCTCTCCACTATTGGTTAGATTCTTAGTTGGAATCATCCTAGTAGCTATCTGGACATTTCCCTAGTGACAGATTTCTCTTTAAACCTATAATGGCTCCCTCTATTAAGCTATCTCTTTTCTTGCTCTACTCTAGTCTCTCCAGACTGTCTTCCTGACCCCTCGTGTTCTCTTCCCTCCTCCCTTTCTCCCCAACTCTTTCTCTTCCCTTCCTCTCTTCCCCTTTGTGCTCCCAATTTGTTCAAGACCCCTTGTCCTTTTCCCCTTCTGTGGGGGAACATGCATGCCCCTCTTAGGGTCCTCCTTGTTTCCTAGCTTCTCTGGAGTTGTGGATTGTAGGCTGGTAACCATTTGCTCTATATCTAATATCCATACATGAGTACATACCAGGTTTGTCTTTCTGTGACTGGGTTACCTCAGGATGGTTTCTTCTAGTTCCATCCAATTGCCTGAAAATTTCAAGGAGGGTACTGGGGGATAGAGAGACTGCATCTCAACTGAATACAGGAACCAGATGGTGTGAACCAGAAATGGAAAGTGAGGATCATTTCTAGACACCCCAACCTTCCCCACTGATGAGTCTCCTCCAGCAAGGCTGCATAACATAAATATTCCATTGTACCCCTAAAGAATACCTAAACTAACTTAGGCATATCACCTAAACTTATGATAACCATTTGTACAGGAAAAATGGAAAATTAATGCTATTTTGGTAGATGAAGAAAACTGCATTTAATATAAATTCACTTCAATATTCTGTACAAGAAAAATTATATTTTTCTCTATGAATTACTAAGTACTTTTAATTTAAAAACTTATTGCTTATAGATATATATTTTGTTCTGTTCAGAAACATGGAAAGACAATTAATAATCACCTTGAAATTTGATTTGTGACCTATGATAAAATGCTAATCATTTTGCAGACACATTATTACATGATTCTCAATTAAAATATCAACAGTATATCTGCAAAATGATGATTAGTCTTATATCATTTTAATGAAAAAAGTAGTTATAAGCTTGAATACGAGTTATTTTTTAGTTATCAATAGTATGTTATTGGTTTATATAGAGATGGGTTAAGATTGAACAGTATTTGATTTCAATGTTTATAAATATTTTCATATTTTAAAATTTCACAGGTAAGTTTAAAAGTTACAACTTCAATATGAAAACTGCAACTTTAGTTTTCTATAACTGAATGCAGCTTAAGCTGCCATGCCTCACTTAGCAGAGATGGGGAGAAAACCACAGCAAAAAGCTCAGACTTGGTAAATGAAGGTCACTTTCAGTCAGTTCAAGACTTGAGCTGAGGCAAATTCATGGTTCCTCTTCCCCAGTCATTTTCTTCATTTCCTGTGTGTGAGTGGGAGCAGATGTGGACTATTAATCACATTTTCACCAAGGCAGTGATTTCTGGACTTGAAGTAAATAAAGATTCTCAAACCCAGTCTAAAATATTGCATCATTTCCACTGGACTTGCTGCAATTTACTGGGCAGAATGATCTGTGATCAATGCCCTCCAGCTACTCAGGGAAACTCAGAATAGATCATGCAAGCCCTCAGCTTCATCCTTTAAAATGATGGTTTTGTGGTTTTCTTTCTCATTGTTGTCATCTTCCATGGACATAATCATTTTCATCAGACAGGTACATTGTTTTACGTCTCCCAATACTTAGCAATGTTTTATGGCATCATTGGAGACAAGGATGAACTCCCTGGACCTTTGTACAGCCGAAATGAAGGGGCCATAATAATATGTGGCTGGGGAATCCATATGTATACAAGGTGAATCTGATTCCATAGCTCCTAAAAGCTTAGGATGCCATGGCAATCTCCCACCTTCTGAAGGTACATTACCTCATTTTTTCTCTAATATCACTAATCTATTTCATTAATTTCTCATTGTCAACAGTAGTAGTAGTAGCAGTAGCAGTAGCAATAGCAGCAGCAAAATATTTGTATATTACAATGATTCTTATTTATTTACAATCATACATTTGAAATTCAAAAACCTGAATATTTTCTCAACTATATTTAAAAATAAATACTTTAGTTAAATAGCTTCTATACTAAAAAATGAACTGTGAAGTTTTAAACCTCTCTTAAGCAAAGACCAGGTGGCATAAAACAATTAGAAGAGCTAAAAAGCAGTTGGGAACTAACTCAGAGTGATTAATATTGGAAGACCTGTTTTTCCATTGTGACCTGAACAAGCAAAGAACAGTAGAGTTCTTTCTGTGCAAAGTGATTTTGATGTAAGTTCTCTAATATAGTGGGCAAGTTTGTAGTGTATATCATCTTAGTAAATTATTTTTCGTTCAGATTTGAATCTGAAAGGTACCCTATGGGCTCATGTCTTTCAGCACTTGCTTTCTATTCAGGGAGTTGTCGAAGTATGTGGAAGCATTGAAGTATGTGGCTAATCAAGAAGTGAGTTGTTGGGGATAATATCTGATTAAACTGTCTGCTTCCTGGTGTGCTAAGATAGGAAAGGGGACTGCCTCACTATCCCACTTGCACAAATAAAACTCCTCTATTGGGGCTTCTTTTTGTTATTGATTTTTGTTTTTCAATAGTATTCAGAAAACATAGAAAAAAATTTTATCTCTTAAGTAGTTTTTCAAGTATTTGTCACAATGATTTTTAAAATAAGTCAGTAACACTATTTAATAATATTAATCTGTACACAGTAGTTTCTTAGAACATTATTAATTGGACTCTGTGTATCAGCTAGAAGTGTAAACTGTGTGTGAGATAATTACAATTGTTATGCTTCAGACATTTTGTTCAACCAAGAGAACATAAACACTTATATGAGTATTCACTTTGCATCAAGTAAAAGAATGATATATTGGGAACTCTATATATAGTCTTGTGATAGGTCAAGTGTTTAGCATGATTGGACCCTGGTTTCAGTCATTTTTTCAGCACTGAAAAAATAATGAAATACTTGCTACAAGTTGCTATGACTAGTACTATTTATTACTAAGGCATTGAAGTTAAAAAGATCATATGAAGACTCCAAGTGTGTCGATGTTTCTCATGCATGGGTATTTATTTATGTGTCAAGCTGTTTGACAAACTTTATGTTCAATTATTTTCCTTGTTACACTGTTCATATTTTCTTTCATGATACTGATACAGAAGTAAATTATTGAAAAGTAAGAATACATAATTTACTAAGACCTTAAAAGAATTATGAAAGATGATATAACTAAGTTTAATGAAAATATATTTCAAAATTCATCTTTGAAACATTTCCAAAACTGAGAACCTTATTTTTTTCTATATGCAGTTTTTCTACCAAAAAGAAAAAGAGTATAATACATAGCAGAAAATTGTTAGAGGAAAATAATTAAAAGATCATTTCCACCTTCAAAACAATGAGAAATTTTAAGCACTGATAGATTTGAAAATTCAGAAAATGAGAACACACTTTATTTTATTAATAAATCCATACAGAATCTAATTTTGTCACTTCCAAAACTTGTTTTAACTAAAATATTACAATGTCTGTATTATGTGTTAAGAATTTCTTTAGCAATATGATATATTATTTTCAATTAAATTTCATTCTGATTTTTGATTGTTTACTTCACAATAACTTGTGAGTTCTTTGTATTTAATAATCAAAACACAAATTTTCTGCAACCCTGACTTTCATCTACCAGCAGTTTTTGAATGTTTTTTATATTATCTTTTATCTCCATATATAAAATAAATCCTCAGCTTCCTCTTAGAGAGTATTGACTGAGGCAACTTTGGAGAAGTTTTTCCTTGGATAATTTTAATGGACATCTGAACTTATAAAGGACAATTAGTACTTATTATACTTTCAAACACTTCCACCCTCTGACTCTGACACATACATGTCCTACAGCTGGTTTTTGGTTTTCAATACCATTTTATGTACTTGATATCTTAGCAAAGATTATTATATTATGAGTGTTCTTTTGCATGATGAGATCTATTGTGCTGGACTGACAAAAATACAAATACCTTCATTACTAATTTAACTTAAGTCATTAAATGATATAATCAAACCTGATTCTAGGAAATGGCCGGAATAGATGTTTTATCCTTATAATAGTTTCCTTTTCAACTCAAACTATAAGGAACACTCTTAAATATTTTCCAGATAAGAAAATTAAATGTATTCTACTGGGTAAATGAATGCAAGGGAAAAAATGATGGTAAGAATTAACTATCTATAGTCAAGGCAGCACACTAGTTGAACAAATATCTTATGCCAATGCCATGTTAACCCTTTGCGCCATCTCTACAACCCCTTTTATGTATAGGTAGCTATTATACCATCATCCTTGTAGGGGGAGGATGTGGACACTGCCACTACAGCAGAGTACCATGAGCATCCAAATGCAGCAGGGGCCTCAGATCCTTTACTGAAAGCCTTCAATAATGATGACTGTTTTATTATGAATTTCTTGTGTGAGTGCCATGTGGATAGTGTCCCTGATTCCTTGCAGACCTCAATTTATGAAGAAGTTTAATATTAAAATACAGAAAATTAACCACTGTATCAATATATTTATATCATTATTTAGCAATAACACTACCTCTTGCTTACCACATACTTATAGGTGTTTAAAATTAAATGGCCAGTGTTGGTTAACAGCTTTATGTTTCTTAGATTTCATGTGTGATACTTCAGGAATCAGAATAAGGTCTCATAAAGAGAATATTGCTACATAATTTAGCAATCACACTTTTGGTTATATAATAAGAAGAATTAACATATTTGCACACAAAAACAATAGCACAAAGTACAATTTGTCACAGTAGCTTTCTACCTAAACTTAGTAGAAATAAAACAAATATCTAACAACACATATATGATCAACACAATCAGATAAATTCATTGTTAAATTTTAATTACACAGGAAAGAAACAAAAACAAACAACTTTCACTACAGAAAGGATGAGTTCTTTGTAATATTTCATGGAAAAAGTCAACAAGCACTGCGTCATTTCAAAATGTCCACACCAGGAAAATCTGAAAGTGACATGAATTGAATTAGGAATTGTAAGGGAACAAAATAATGATGGGAGTGGAGAATTATGGTTAAGGACAGAGTGATGTCTTTCTGAAAAATTAATGATGCAATGAAAATAGTCTAAGATAAATTGTCAAGATGAATGCACAATTTGATCAAAATATCCACAGCCATTGAATTCAGTATTTTAAATGGGTGAATGGCACTGTGAATAAACTACATAGCAGCAAAGAAGATTCAAAAGCAGGGAGGCAGAACTGACATATGCTGAAATTGCAGTGTCAATTTACTACTAGCTATTATAAAGTAGAATATAATTTTAATATTACAACTTTAAACTATTATATATGTAAATATACAGCTATGACACATCTTTTTTGCTTAGATATGATTTATATGTTTAATTTAGAAACAATCTTATTTTACATATCAATTCTAGTTCCCTCTCCCTCCCATCCTCCCATGTGCCTTCCAAGGGGGATCATCAAAGTCAGTCATATCATTTGGGGGAGGGCCAAAGGCCCTCCTCCATGTATCTGTGATGAGAGAGTATTCCTCCATGGGGAATGGTCTCCCAAAGTCCATTTTGCACTAGAGATAAATACTGGCTCCACTGTCAGAGGTGCCGTAGACTTCCCAGGCCTCCTAACTGACACCCACATTCAGAGGGTTTAATTCAGTGCAATGCTGCTGCCCCAGCTTTATGACTGGGGTCCCTGTGCTCTCACTTGGTCAGGTCAGCTGTTTCTTCAGCCCAATCTTGATTCCTTTGCTCTTTGCTCCTCTGTCTCTACAAATGGATTCAAACAGGACCACTTAATGCTTAGCTGTGTGTGTCTGCTTCTACTTCCTTCAGATACTGGATGAAGGCTCTAGGATGGCATTTAAGGTAGTCATCAATCTCATGATAGGGGAAGGGCATGTGATGTAGCCTCTACACTATTGCTTAGATTCTGAGCTGTGGTTATTCTTGTGGATTCCTGGGAATTTCCCTAGTGCTAGATTTCTGTTTAAACCTATAATGGCTCCCTCTATTATGGTATCTCTTTTCTTGCTCTACTATTCTTCCACGAACTTAGTCCTCCATGTTCCACTCCTACTTACTCTTTTTCTCATTCTCTTTTCCTTCCACCTTCCCTCCTCAATCCCCCCCACAATTTCTCCATCCATTCTTGGTTGAGGCGCATCTAGGTTGCTTCCAGGTTCTGGCTATTACAAAATATGCTGCTGTGAACATAGTTGAGCATATGCCCTTCTTCTGTGAATGTGCTGGATCTTGAGGTAGACTGATTCCTGTATCCTTAGAAGCCTCCATACTGGTTTCCAAAGTGGCCACACAAGTTTGTACTCCCACCAGCAATGGAGAAGTGCTCCCCTTTCTCCACCTTCTCTCCAGCATTAATTGCCATTGGTGTTTTTGATTTTAGCCATTCTGACATTAGTAAGATGGTATCTCAGAGGGATGTCTGATTTGTTTTTGATTTGCATTTCCCAGAAGTTGAGCACTTTCTTAAGTGTCTTTCAGCCATTTTAGATTCCTCTATTGAGAATTCTTGATTTAGTTCTGTACCACATATGTTAATTGGATTGTTTGGTGTTTTGGTGACTAGCTTCTTAAGTTCTATGTATATTTTGGAAATTAGCCCTCTGTCAGATGTGGGGTTACTGAATATCTTTTCGAAATCTCTCAAGTGTTTTTGTTGTGTTGACTGCCTTATTTATGAATTGTCAATATCAGTGTCTATGCTACTGGTGTTATGTTCATGAAGTGGTCTCCTGTATCAATTTATTCAAGGGTAACTTCCACTTTCTCTTCTAATAGTTTCATTGTGACTAGATTTGTGTTGAGGTCTTTGATCCATTGGTACTTAATTTTGTGCATGACAATAGATTGGATCTACCTGCAATCCTCCACATGGCAGCATCCACTTATGCTACAGCCTTTTGTTGAAGATGCTGACTTTTTTCCAATGTATAATTTTAGCTTCTTTGTCAAAATTATGTGTTTGTAGGTGTGTTAATAATATCAGGCATTTCAACTCAATTCCTTTGATCTACCTATCTCTTTTTGTAACAATACAATGTGGTATTATTATAGCTCTATAGTAGAGATTGAAGTCACGGATGGTGATGCTTCCCAAATTTCCTTTATTATACAGGGGTGTTGGAATTTGTTGAAGGCTTTTTCAGAATCTAGTGAGATGATCATGTTTTTATTTCAGTTTATTTGTATGGTGGATTACATTGATGGATTTTCACATGCTGAACCATCCCTGCATCCTGGGATGAAGCCTACTTGATCACAGTGATTGATTTTTCTGATGTGATCTAGATTTGAATTGCCAGTATTTATTGAGCATTTTTCCATCAATGTTCATGGGGGATATTGGTCTGTCATTCTGTTTCTTAGATGTGTCTATGTGTGGTTTGGGTGCCAAGGTAATTGTAGCCACTTAAAAATAGTTTGACAATGACACTTGTGATTCTATTGCATGGAAAACATTCAGGAGTATTTGTATTAGCTCTTCTTTGAATTTCGGGTAAAATTCTGTACTAAAACCATCTGGTCCTGAGCTTTATTTATTTATTTATTTTTTAATTGGGAGATTTTGATGACTATTTCTATTTCACTGGGGTATATAGGTTGATTTTAATTCCTTATCTGTTCTTGATTTAGTTTTTGGTAAGTGATATTAATCCACAAAATTTTTAGATTTTCCAATTTTGTGGAGTACAGGTTTTCAAAGTATAAAATTCTCTGATGATGATTCTCTGAATTTCCTCAGTGTCTATTGTTATGTCCCCCTTTTCATTTCTGATTTTACTAATTTGCGTGTTCTCTCTGCCATTTAGATAGTTTGGTTAAAGATTTGTCTATCTTGTTGATTTTCTCAAAGAAACAACTCTTTGTTTCATTGATTTTTTTGTATTGTATTCTTTGTGCTTTAGTGATTTCAGCCTTCAATTTGATTATTTCCTGGCATTTACTCCACTTGGGTGCATTTGATTCCTTTTGTTCTAGAGCTTTCAGTTGTGCTGTTCATTCTGTTGTGTGACTATTCTCCAGTTTCTTCATGTGGACACTTAGTGCTATGAACTTTACTCTTAGCACTGCTTTCAAAGTGTCCCATAAGTTTGGATATGTTGTGTCTTCGTTTTCATTAAATTCTAGGAAGATTTTATTTCTTTCTTTATTTCTTTCTTGACCCAGGAGTGATGCAATTGTGCATTGTTCAATTTCTATGAGTTTGTAGGTTTTCTGCAATTTGTGTTGTTGTTGAATTCTAACATTAAACCATGGTGATCCAAAAGATACAGGGGGTTATTCATTTTTTTGCATGTGGTGAGGTTTGCTTTGATGCCTAGTATTTGGTTGATTTTAGAGAAGGTTCCATGTGGTGCTCAGAAGGTATAGTCTTTTGTGTTTGGATGGAATGTTTTATAGATGTCTGATAATCCCAATTGGGTCATAAATTCTGTTGGTTCCTTTGTTTCTCTGTTAATTTTCTGTCTTTGTAGTCTTATCCAATTCTTAGAGTGGGGTGTTGAAGTCTTCCACTACAAGTGTGTGGGTGATTTGAGTTTTAACAATTTTTTTTTATGAATGTGGGTGCCTTTGTATTTGGTGCATAGATGTTCAGAATTCACAGTTCATCTTAATTGAGTTTTCCTGTGATGAATAAGAAATGCCCTTCTTCATTTCTTTTGTTTAATTTTAATTTGAAGTCTAATTTGTTAGATATTAGGATATCTACACCAGTTGGGTTCTTAGGTCCATTTGATTGGAAAATCTTTTCCCATCTGCTTACTCTAAGTTAACATCTGTCTTTGAAGTTGAGGTTTGTTTCTGGTATGCTGCAGAGGGATGGTTTCTGTCTTTGCATCCATTCTGTTATTCTATGTCTTTTAATATGCGAATTAAGACCATGGATATTGAAGGCTATCAATGACCATTGGTTGTTAATTCTTCTTTGTTTTGGATTTGGAGGTTGTGGTGGTATTGTATGTGGATCCCCCCTTTTTGCTTTTTGTTTTCCTTAATGTTGGGTTGTCAATTGCATGTTTTCTTAATGTAGTTAACTTTCTTGGTATGAAATTTTCCTTCCTATACTTTCTGTGGTGCAGGAATTATTGATTTCTATTGTATAAACCTGGTTTTGTCATGGAATATCTTGTTTGCTCTATTTACAGTGATTGAAATCTTTGCTGAGTATAGTAGTCTGGGCTGACATCCCTGGTCCCTTAGCATTTGTAGAACATCTATTCAGGACCTTCTGGCCTTCAGAGTTTTCACTAAGAAGTCAGGTGTAATTCTGATAGGTCTGCCTTTATATGTTACTTGGCCTTTTCCTTTGTTGCTCTTAATATTCTTTCTTTATTCTGTATGTATAGTGTTTTGATTATTATATGGCATGGGGACTTTTTGTGGTCCAGTTTATTTGGTTTTCTGTAGGCTTCTTGTACTTTCATAGGCATGTCTTTCTTTAGATTGGGAAAATTTTCTTCTATGATTTTGTTTAATATGTTTTCTGCACCCTTGAGCTGGGTTTCTTCACCTTTTTCTATACCTATTATTCTTAGGTTCGGCCTTTTCACAGTGTCTCATATTTCCTGGATATTTTGTGTTAGGGATTTGTTAGACTTAAGGTTTTCTTTGGCCGATGATTTTTTTTCCTCTAGTGTATCTTTGACCCCTGAGATTATCTCTTCCAACTCTTGTACTCTGTTGATTATGCTTACTTCTTACATTCCTCATCATTTACCCAACTTTTCAATTTCTAACTTTCCCTTTTTCTGTGTTTTCTTTATTGTTTCTATGTCAGCTTTCAAGCTTGAATTGTTTGAATTGTTTCCTTCACTTGTTTGGCTATTTTACTTGGCTTTCCATGCTTTCTTTAAGAGATTAGTTTATTTCTTATTTTTTTGGTTTGACCTTTTCCTCAATTTCTTGTATTTTTGTTTGTTTTTTCTTCCATTTCTTTAAGTGATATTTCCTGCTTGGGGGTCTCTACCATCTTTATAAAGTTGTTCATAAGGTCATTCTGTTCTGCTTCATCTGCATTGGAATGTTCAGGTGTTGCTAGTATGGAGTCCCTAGACTTTGGTGACATCTGATTGGTCTTTCTGTTGTAGAGTGTGTTTTTATAATGTCATCTTCTCATCCCTTCACCCAATGGGTATACATGGGGTCTATCTCCTCACCTCTCCAGGTGGGTGTATGCAGGCAAAGACTGCTCTTTTGGCAGACTCTAAATGGTTTGGCCTCTTCAGTGTGTGTAGGCAGGCTAGGAATGAGAATGGCAGACTCTGGGTGGTTTGACCTGCCTGAGCAGGTCTATTACTTGCTGTACAGGCCTAGGAAACACCAAGGATGAGAAAGGGAAGATGTGACTGAGCAAGGCTCATACTAACACTCCCTGTCTTTTTAGGCAGGCTAGGACAGTGATGCTGGCAGACTCTGGATGATTTGGCCTGCCTGGGGAGGTCTACTAAACACTGAGCATACCCATGAAACTCCAAGGAGGGGAGGAGGAAGATGGGCCTGAGCAGAGCTCACACTTGCTTCTCCAGGTGTGTGTAGGTGGGCTAGGGCTGCCATGATACATCATCTTTATCTTTGTAAGCTGATGCCTATAATTTCCATTGTAAGATATGTCAGTGGAGTCATGAAAGTAGTCAACCAAAAATTTTCTAGTTTTAAGGTTTGGGATTCAAAATAATGAAAAGAGAATATTTTAATGATTGATAATTATCTTAACTATATTTTAATTTTCTCATAACTACTATTTTGTAAAGCACATATGAAGAATCATTTCTAAGCCTCAATAAATAATTCAAATTAAGTATTTGATTTAGTGAAATATACAGGTTAAAAAATGGTGAAACTTAATTTAGATTGAACTACTATTCTCAGCTGTGAATATATATAGTATGCTAAATAGATTGAATTACAATAAAGTATAAATAAAAAGATGAAGTGGTAACAAATATTAAAGGATAATAAGTGAAAATCAGGCAAATTTGTAAAATTTAGGAAAGAATTTTAATATATTTTATTAGATTTCATAATTGAGCTGAAACTTAAATATAAAAATTCATGCAAATATATCTTCCCATTTGTTGAGCAGAGAGGTCACCTAAGTAACCAGTGACACACTAAACAAACACCATGCCAAAAGATGCTTTTCCTTTATTCCTTCCTATCTAAAATTAAAATGTTTTCTTTGTGCAAATTTTTTATCAGAAATAATTAAAATAAGAGATTCATGAATTGGATAAATCATGAATGTAATGTAATGAAAGAATAAATTGTCCAGATTTTCGATATTTGACCATATTATTAGGTATACCAATGATTCTTTTAATTTTTGTTAGAGAATACTATTAATTCCATTGTAGTTATGTCAGTTTAAAAATATCATATACTGGTAAAAATTTAGATAGTTTGTAAATTGTGATGGAGAAATGGCTCAATGGTTAAGAGCACTGTCTGATCTTGCAGAGGACCCAGGTTAAATTCCCAGCACCTACATGGCAGCTGACAATGGTCCATAAATTCAGTTCTAGAGTTAAAGTATTCATTTTGCAACATAATAGTAAACATGCAGTATTCTCCAAATACACTATTTTGGCCTCATAATAATAAGAATTTATTTCTTAAAATTTATATTCGAATCTGAGCTAGTGAGAGATTACTGGCACTCTTCTGACAAATGGAGCACATGCATAAAACTGACCTAGACTCCCATCATATATGTGACAATGGTGCAGGTGGGAGAATATATGAGGCCACTGGCAGTGGGTCTAAGACATAACACTAATGCACAAACTGACTTGGTATAGCTCATTGAATGGAGAGAGATACAGTGCTTAGCCTAGACACAGGGGTGTGGGAGTAGAAAGGTACCTTTTTCCTTCCTCAAAGAGATGATGGACAGACTTAGCAGAGGAGGCCTTACCCTTTATGAGGAGCAGAAGGGAGGTGGGGTGGGAAGTGGGGGGGAGCAGGATGTGAGCAGAGAGAACTGGGATTGAAAAATAAAAAATGAATTAATAAAAAATATTATTTTTTTTCAAAGAATCATGTTTGAGTCTACATTCGTTGGTACTGTATAAAAATTTTCCTTTTTGAACCTGTAACCCACTTTTAACTATCATTACTATTTATTAAAATGCTAAGACTATTTCAAGTAGTGAGAGTAATGTTCTTTGTGTTTATTTCATATTAATTTTTATATAGTCCAAATGTGATAATAAAATGTTAAAATTTTAAGGCAATTCTAGAATAATTAAAATATATTGTATGGATAACAATATAAATTATATTTTTCACATTTTGTCTTGGTATTTCAGTGTTTAGGTACATGTGTATTTTATAAATCCTTCAAATCAGGTTCTGTTAATAAAGATTCAAAAGTTTGCTGGAAATATTTATTTAAAACAAGTTTTGTTTATTTCAAGTAAAACATTAAATATTTCTATGAGCAAACACTCCATTTCATTATCCTGCATAGGTAACTTCACATCACAAAATAGTTGCAGGCTCTAAAATCAGGTGTCACCACAATATGTGTGGAACAGGACAGGAGACCACTTCCTGAACATAACACCAGGAGCATAGACACTAAGATTGACAATTAATAAATAGACCTCCTGAAACTGAGAAGCTTCTCTATGGCAAAAAGACACAGTCAACAACACAAAACTGCAACCCACAGAAGTGCAAATGATCTTCACCAACCCCACATCTGAAAAAGGGAAAATTTCCAAGATATACAAAGAACTCAAGAACATAGTCACCAAAACACCAAATAATTCAATTAAAAAGTAGGGTACAGAACTAAACAGAGAATTTTGAATAGAGGAATCTAAAATGGCTGAAATACACTTAAAAATTGCTCAATATCTTTCACCATCAGGGAAATGTAAATTAAAACAAGTCTGAGATACTATCTTACTCCTGTCAGAATGGCTAAAATAAAAAACACCAATGACAGTTTATGCTGGAGAGGATGTAGAGAAAGGGGAACATTCCCCCACTGCTAGTGGGAGTGCCAACTCATACACCCACTTTGGAAATCAGCATGGCAGTTTATCCAGAAAATGGGAACTAGTCTACCTCAAGATCTTAGGCATATAACCAAAGAATGCTCATTCATACAACAAGGACATGTGCTCAACTATCCTCATAGCAGCATTATTTGTAATAGCCAGAATCTGAAGGAATCCTAGATGCCCCTCAACCAAAGAATGGATACAGAAAATATGGTGCATTTATTTATACAGTAGAGTACTAGTCAGTGAAAAAACAAAAGAAAAACAATGGAATCTTGAAATTTGCAGGCAAATGGAAGGAACAAGAAGAAACCATCCTAAGTGAGCCAGTCACAGAAAGAGAAACATGATATATGGATATTAAAAATATAGCAAATTATTACCAGCTTACAATCCACACTGCCAGAGAAGCTAGGAAACAAGGAGGACCCTAAGAGAGACATGCATGTCCCCAATTGAAAAGGAAAGGGACAAGACCCTGAACAAATTGGGAGCATTGGGGGTAGGGGTAGGGATGCAGGAGAAAGAGGAGAGAGGACATGAGGAATCATGGAGATTGAATTGGGAGATGAATAGAGGAGAGCAAGAAAAGAGATATCATAATAGAGGGATCTATTATAGGTTTAAAGGGAAATCTAGCACTAGGCAAATGTCCAGATATCCACAAGGATGATCCCAACTAAGAATATAACAATAATGGACATGCTACCTTAAATGCCCTTCCCCTATAATGAGATTTATGGCTACCTTAAATGCCATCCTAGAGCCTTCATCTTGTAGCTGATAGAACCAGATGCAGAGTTCCACAGCTAAGCACTGAGCCAAACTCCAGGAATCCAGATTCAGAGAGGGAGGAGTGGTGAACAAAGGTATCAAGACCATGCTGGGAAAACCCATAGAAACAGCTGATCTGAGGAAGTGGGAACTCATGGAGCCCAGTATGACAGCTAGGGAACCACATAAGACCAAACCAGTCCCTCTGAATGTGGGTGTCAACTAGGAGCACTGGGAAGTCTATGGAGCCTCTGGTAGCAGAACCACGAAGTATAAATAGTGCATGAACGGATTTCAGGAGCCCATTTCCCATGGGCTCTCTTATTGGAGATACACAGGGGAAGACCTAGGCCCTGCCCCAAATGACTTGATATATTTTGGTGATACCTCAGCGAAGGCCTCACCCCTGGGAAATGGATGGGGGGATATGATGGGGGTCAGTGGGTGGCATGGGTGGATGGGAGGGAGAGGGAACTGGGATTGATTTGTAAAATAAATTGTTTCTAACTGAAATAAAACTGATACAAAAGAAAAATGCTGTATCATATACATAAGAAACTAGTTTTGTAACTAGTGTACCTTTATATGATATTTTGAATAAATAAAAAATCAGTCAAATACCACTAACAGTGCCAAGTGACTGGACTGATGTCTTTAATTGATATTTTGTAAATGGAAAAAAGTGAGAGTCAGAGATGTTTTCTCCATCACACATCTGGCAAGAATCAAGTCAAGGATTGAATTTTAGACTCAAATGTACAAATGCTGTCCATATAAATAAAAGAAATCAGAGGTAAAATAAGGCACTCAAGTGAATGTAATTTTAGCCATGCTTGCTTCTTCACTCTTTGCTTATAAGCTAAAAAAAGTGAATCATATAACAAACAATAATCACAAAGAATATCTTTTGTTGGACTCCAACTCTAAGTAAATTTTGTAGATGATAGTCTATCATAAATTACCATAAAAGTATAAGCTCTTTGATATAATCAAAGATTAAGTCTTGTTCTTTGATTAAAATCTGTGACTCTGTGTTTTGTGTTCTCTCTGCAATGTATAGCTGAGTAGTGCTCTGTTCTCTTATACTTTCATGTTCTCATCTTTATGTTTTCTGTTGTCAATTTCCCTGAAAAATACAGTTGAAGTCATTGAAGTATGTTCCTATGCTTCTATAAAACAGTATTTATCTATCTTCCCTATTTACAATTCTGAAATTCAGACTACTAGTGAAATCCAGGAATACAGAATATGCTAAAGTCCCTAATATCACAATTTTTTACTCCCCTAACCTAATATATTGATTTCCATAATTATTTAAAACTTTTCTATTTTTATTTATTCTGACTCCTTATCAATATACAAAACTCAGATTAATTTAATATATTGTTCTTATGTGTCTCTACTTGCTTGAAAATTAGTGTCATACTGCTCCCATGTAAATTTAAACTATCCATTTGTTTAATGTAACTCTTCAGAATTATAATACATTTGTATAGAATAAATATTTCTGTTATTTTAAATGCTTCATCAATCTGGATATAGTAAATAAAATATAGAAATTTGCAGTATTTTCCAATATGTTTTGTATAATTTAAAATAACTTTGTGATTCTCTGTATTACTGAAAGTATGCATATTTTATCCTTTTTTATCCAAGATAATCCAAAGTTTCAAACTACTCATTAGCTTTTGAACTAAATAAAGACATTTTCTCTAAAAATTAAATTTCTACTGAAGGAGAGCAGATGGATATTTGCATATGATTTAAATACAAATAGATTGAAAGTTCCCATGACAACAGGTTCAATATAAAATTTAAAAGTTCAAAAGAAAGTAGCATAGCTTATCATGAAATTAAATTGGTTATATTGTGTTTTAAAATATTCAAATAAAAACCTGAATTCATAATTGTACCTATCTAGAAAAATAACCCTGTATAAAGTCTTGTTTGTCATTACATAAATAATAACATTAATATTACCATCTATTTAATTTTAGAGAAACCAAAGATGTATTTAAACAGCAATGCATTTATAGTTACTATTTAAATATGCAAATGGTACTAAAATATAATTATGATTTTAACAATAAATCTTAATGATATTACAGTTAAATTAGAAAGTAAAATGAAGAAAAAATCCTATAAATGTCAGTGTTAAAAAATAAATAAAACCACCAGCAAGCAAATTCTTAGGATTTTATCTTTGAGGATCTCAGATGACACAGGTCTAAACAGTTACCACAAACAAGATGGTAATTATTATAAATTAAACTCTACAGAGGTAAGATAGACAATGTGTTACTTGAAATATATATAATCACAAATTACCTTACCACTGATGAAGCAGGAACTGACTTCAAGCCTGGTATAAGAACTGAAAGGGGACCCTTCTCAAGAAAGAAAGGGAGGTGATGATGAGGATAATGATCATGATATGTAGGACGATAAAGAGAAGGAGAAAAAAAAACAAACACTTAGCTCATAAAAATAAAACATTTACCTGTGCGGGACTTATTTACATCTTAATCAGTCATGTGTTAAGTTGCTTTTCTTACCATCTATCTCTCCCAGCATATTTTTGGTCCCTGTTTTCTTGGTAAAACCTATTGAAAATGGAATACTACAGAATTTCAAAGAAGTTTTAATGAACATTTCCCAAATGGTAAGAAGGATGAGCACTTGTTTTGCAAACATTTATTAACTATTTGTTATTCTTTTCAGAACATTTTATTTAGCTCACTAACCCATGTGTTCCTTGGATTCAGGGCTATCAGTAGCCACACACCCACATCCACCACCGATTGTGTGATGTGTTGGAGCATATGGAGGGGAGGAACCTAAAGATGCAAACAGGCAGGATCTCCATGACACAGGACAACAACATCATCTTGAAGGGAATTGCAAGTGAAAACCCATCATCAGTGGTGTTGCAGAAACCAGAGGAATTGAACCAAACAAATGACTAAGAGCAATGAATGCTTGCAAGCAAAGATGAATGGACTAAAGTCTTAACTGTGACTCACACAATATCCTCCAGGGTAAGATTCTTTTCTCTCCCCATCCCTCTCTCTCTCATTTCTTTGTTTTGTTTTGTTTTGGCTTTGGTTTGGTTTTCATTTGGGTTTTAATTTGGGGGTGGATGTTACAAAGGCAGAGGGCAGATGTGAGTGAACAGGGAGATAAGTGGGATTGAAATGAACAAAGAATCAATAAGCAGTAAAGAAAAGAATACTTGAAATCAAAATCTAAGAACATATCAAAATGATCATCAATGGGCATCAAGTAGGTTTCATCTCATAGATGCCATGATAGTTCAACTAATGTAACTCAATAAACAAAATCCACCAAACAAAATGAAAGACAGCCAGGCCATGCTTGCACACACCTTTAATCTCAGCACTCAGAAGGCAGAGGCAGGCAGAACTCCATGAGTTCAAGACCAGCCTTGTCTACAAGAGCTAGTTCCAGGACAGCCTCCAAAGACACAAAGAAATTCTGTCTCAAAAACAAAAAACAAAAATCAAACAAAATGAAAGACAAAAACTTTATGATCATGTCTTTAGACAAAACCCAACAGCTTTAATGATAAAATTCCTGGAGATATTTGTGACCCAAGGGACATATTTCAACACAATAGAGATAGATTGCAGCAAGCCCATAGCAAACATCAACTTCAAAAGAAAGAAATTCAAAGCAGTTCCACTATAATCAGGAACAAGTCTAGATAATGCATTCTCTACATGCCTACTCAATATAGTAATGGAAGTTAAGCTAGAACAAGAAGGCAATGAAATTACGTGGATACTAATGGGAACAGAACAACTCAAAATAAATTTATTTGCAGAAGATAGTATAATATACATAATCAACCACAAAAATTATACCACGAAATTCCTATAGCTTATGAGCACTTTCAGTAACATAGCTGGATGCAAAATTAACTCACAAAAACTAGAGCTCTCCTATATAAAAATGAACAAATGACAAGGAAATCAGAGAAACACCATTCACAATAGCCTCAAGTAATATGATTTCTTAAGGTAACTAACCAAGCAAGCAAAAACTATGATTAAAAACCTTAAAACATTGAAGAAAGAAATAGAAGTATCTTTGGTTGAGAACCTAGTCTTTAATGGCTGAGTAGTCTCTCCAGGAAATGGGAACTGTTGCAGAGCCCCCCAGCCAGACACCAACTGGAGAGGGAGCTTAAATTGGAGGTCTTTCTTAGGTCTCTCTGCTTGAAACTTGGTGAACCCAGTGGAAAGGAACAAAGGAAGTTTGTAGGTATCAGAGTGATTGGAGGACTCAAGGAGAAGAGGGTCTCTCAAGTCAACTAAGCAGGGCTCATATATGTGTTCACAGAGACTAAAGCAGAAAGCATGGGATCTGTAAGGGTCTGCACCGATCCTATGTGTACATATTATGGTTCATAGTTTGAAGGTTTTATGGGACTCCTAACAGTGAAAATGGGTATGTCTCTGACTCTTTTACCTGCTCCTCTTATTGGGTTGCATTATCTAGCATCATTATGAGTACTTTTGCCTTGTCTTATCTTGTTTTCTCTTGTTTGGTTGTTGAGGCCTGCTCTTTTCTGACAAAAAAAAAAGGGAGAACATATCTGAAGGTGAGGTGAGGAAGGTAGAAGCTGGGAGATGTGTAGGGAGGGTAAACTGTGTTTGGTATGAATGCACATAGAAGAATGCAATTCAACCCAGACTTATCACTCTATACAGAACACAACTCCAATTGGGTCAAAGACCTCAATATAAACCCAGATACACTGAACTAAATAGAAGAGAAAATGTGAAATAGCATTGAACTTGGTGACAAATGAAAAGAATTTTTCAACAGAATACTGGTAGAATAGTCCAAAAGAACAACAATTAATAAATGGAACCTCGAGAAACTGAAAATTATTCTCATGGTAAAGAACACCATCTTTCACACAAAATAGCAGGCTTTAAAATGGGAACAGGTTTTTACCAGCCTCACATCCTATTAAAGGATAATATCCAAAATATATAAAGTACTCATATAACACACTTATTTAAAAATATATTTAAAGAAAAATACCTTTGAATGCAGCTAGGCTTTTTAACTTTATATACATTATAATTTAGGAAGGAAAATATCAGGAAAGTCATAAATTCAAAATTAAAATTATAGTTTCTAATGAGTGTGAATAGTTTCTGCATAATTTAAAATAGAAAAATCATGTATATAATATTTGCCTAAGCAGAGTACCATCTGTATAAGAAGGCATTCACAATTCCTTTCTCCAAATTCTTTCCCATAGGGGAAATAAAATTTATTGAGGAGCACAAGGATGCTGCCACATTTGGCATTTCAACTGCAGCAAGTAATACTTGATCTGGATCACTCATTCCCACACTGTGCACACTTCAGGCCCTGCAGAACAAGTGCTTTGAAGAGAATATGAGCTTGAATACCCATGATTTAAAGGTGATTTTGGTTTCTATTGTCATGAAAGCCTGCCTGAGGTAAGCAGAACCAAGTGTTACATTTGAGTACTAAAGCTGCAGATGAGTATGCTTGTTTCTCAAATATTGCCTGTCAAGGATATGGTATATTGATGAAAACAACAATAACAATGATGATGATACCAATAATAAATCATGGTTTGTTTCTAGTGATGTTTTATTTTTCTTTTTATTTCCATTTTTTTAGAAACAATCGTTTTACATATCAAGCTCCCTATTCCCTCCCCTCCCATCCTCCCATGCTCCCTACCAACCCCCCAACCTACCCCACACCTGATCCCCAAGGATGGTGAGGCCTTACATGGGGGGATCATCAAAGTCTGTCACATCTTTTTGAGGAAGGCCAAGGCCCTCCTCCATGTATCTGGGCTGAAGTAATATCCCTCCATAGGGAATGGGATCCTGAAGTCTGTTTGTGCTCTACTGGATGAAGGTTGTAGGAAGGCAATTAAAGTAATCACCAATCTCATAGGGGAAAGGCATCAGAGGCAGCCTCTCCACTACTGCCTAGATTCTTAGTTGAGGTCATCTTTGTGGATCTCTGAACATTTTCCTAGTGCCAGTTTCTCTTTAAACTTTTGCTGGATTCCTATATTAAGGTACCTCTTTTGTTGCTCTCCTGTATTCCTCCCCTGTCTCAGGCTTCCTGATCACTCTTGCTCTCCTCCCTCCTCCTATACTCCACTTCTGTTTTTCCTCCCTCCCTCCCTTCTCTCATGTGTTCTGAATTTACTCAGGAGTTCTTGTTCCTTTCTCCTTAATACCAATACTCCTTAAAGTGTTCCACACAATATAAGAAGAACGATAATTGCTGAACTTTTTTTAAGAGTTCAAAATTACCTTGGTACCCAAAGCACAAAAAGACACAACTAAGAAAGAAAACTGCAGAGCAACATCCCTGATGAACATTGATGTGCAAATACTCAATAAAATACTGGCAAATCAAATCTAAGAATATGTCAGAAAAATCATCCACCATGATCAAGCAAGCTTCATCCCAGAGATGCAGGGATGGTGCAACATATGAAAATTGTCAATGTAGTCCACCATATAAAAAAATTGAGAAAGAAAAACCACATGATCATCTCAATAGATGCTGAAAAAGCCTTTGACATAATCCAACAGCCCTTCATGATAAAGGTCCTGGAGAGATCAATGATAATAGGAATATACATGAACATAATAAAAATCAATATACAGCAAACCAACAGCCAACATCAAAATAAATGGAGAGAAACTCAATGTTATTCCTCTAAAAATCAGAAACAAGACAAGGCTGTCCACTCTCTCCATATCTCTTCAATATTGTACTTGAAGTTCTATCTAGAGCAATAAGACAACAAAAGGAGATAATGAGAATGCAAATTGGGAAGGAAGATGTCAAACTTTCACTATATGCAGATGATATGATAGTTTACATAACTGACCTGAAAAATTCTACCAGGGAATTCATACAGCTGATAAACACCTTCAGCAAATTGGCAGATAACTAACAAGATTAACTAAAAAATTCAGTAGCCCTATTATATGCAGATAATAAATGGGCTGAGAAAAACATCAGAGAAACTTCACCCTTTACTTCTATTCTAATTTGTGCCTAAACTTTAATACTCATACAACATACAGCCATTATTGTTTCTTAATTTTATTTTATTGCTTTTGAATATGACAGTGATATCATCAATCTAGACTTTTGTTTTCTGGCTGTGGGGACATGTATGTGTGGTGCTTTTATATGTTGGGACACAGCTATAAACTCCAGAGAAACATGCTGATATTCTGTTCTTCTGCCTTGTAATTTTCCTTTGTACTCCATTTAGACAAGGATTCTTAACTCAATTTGGAGCTAGGTTGAAGGTCATCAAGGTCCTGAAATCCTCATGGCTCTGCCCTTCACAGAATTGATGTTACAGTCACACATGGAGCTGCACTGGGAATTCAAACTCAGCACCTCATGCTTGCATATCAAGTGTCTTAACCACAGACACATTTTTTTAGTCCAATGTTTATTTGATACGAGAATTAGTTACCCTGTCTGGGCATATAGCTCAGTTGTATAATACTTAGCATTTATGAAACCTGGATTTGTTCACAAATACTATTAAAAAAAAAACAGAAACCAGGGCTTCAATGTAGGTCAGTGGTATACAATCCATGCCCCCCCCTCTCTCTCTCTCTGTGTGTGTGTGTGTGTGTGTGTGTGTGTGAGTGTGTGTGTGTGTGTGTGTGTGTGTGTGTGTTTGTGTGTGTGTTCACCTCTCTAAGTTCAATTTATATCCTTTCACTGGCAATTCTCAAGCCTTTGTTTTCTTATAGGTTTGATACAACTGATCTTTCACTCTTCCTGTCTCCAAATACTGTCAGTAGAAGATATATAAATACCTTTTTCTTAAAGTTTACTCTCTGACATTGTGTATTCAAGCTCCTCATGTAGTCAAGGACCAGTCTCTAAATCATTTCAAGTTTTATTTCTTAATGAACATATCAAACACTCACTTTGTCCCTGTTTATAGCTGGGGTTCTCATTCCTCCCTTGAACCTCAGGTATGCATCCTTCACATACTTTTCTATGGTTAAAGCACTTCATATGTCTAAAATGTTCAAAACTGCATTCATTTCTACTATCCCCTAAATGTGTACATCTTACAGACCTTTGTATTCAGTAAGTGACAAGTTCACTTCATTCCAATTTCAGGGCTGATAACCTTGAAGTTTCTCACTCTCACATGCTTGGCATTCATAGATTTTTCTGTCATATATATATCAAATAAAAATATTTCACACCACATCCAGACTGGCTCTTTGTCAGGTGCCCTCATACCTCATCTGGAATGGCCTTCTGATGGGTTTACTGTCATCCTTCACATCTACTGCAGTCTAGATTTACACAGCAATCACACAGGACCATGAGATAGTAGTCTGATCACATTATGGTTAAAAATATCTCTAAAGTAAAATGTGTTAAAAATGAGAGTCTCACCACATTCTTTCTGAATTCAACTAACTACAAGTTTCTTTTCTTGTGCTTATCAGGGTGAGGAATTCACATACTGGCATGGTTCGGAATGAAAAAGGAATCATGGTTTCTTGCAGCAAGTGAAAACGAAAAAGCAGAGTTGTACTTCACTACCTGGAGTAGATAAAACATAACAAGAGTAAAATGCTGCCTTTTGTATCTGGACTACTCCAATCCCCTTACCAACACCTACACCCACCCAGGCCCACTGTGGTATAGGGTGGTATCTTTCTTAGAATAAGTGGATGGTTTTCTGGAAGCTTACTCACAGTTCAATCAGTTACATATTTAGCTTTAGGAATATATATGAAATTGAGAAGTTTTCCAGGATAGAGTACAGAGGTACCATGTTCATGTGTCTGGTCGGAAGGGCAGTCTGGGAACCTAGAAGAGCCTGCTGAGACTGAGTTTCTGTCTTTCAACATCTTCCTTTTATCTATCATTTTGAGAATGTCATATCTAGCTATAATTCTTTTTTATCTTCCTTGGTGTTTGAACCTGAAGTCTTTATTTAAGCCATGCCCAAAACCAAGTTCTATGATTTCATACTCTTAGTATTTTCTTTCAAACTAAAATTATTTTATTACAGATACAAATTTTTAATATTTTAAAGTATAAATTCATAAACATATACTATGAAATAGTCTATAAATAGAGAATATATATTTGTATATTGATTGCCCAAGTTTATGAGTTGGAAAATTTTCAATGCTGTAGCATCTGTTTATGCATTTATTTCTCATCTGGCCTCCTTAATCTCCCCTGTTATTTGTCTCTGTGTTTGTTTTTACTTATTATTTGATTTTATTCTGCAAATACTCATAAGATGCTATCATAGCATTTACGATTTGGGATTTGATATTTTATTCTACTAAGATTCATCCATGATAATTTACATAAAGCTGAATCATTCATATATTATCCTAAATAATAATCTCTATGCCCTAATGAACTTTTCTCTTTTATTGTCATTGAATACTTCAGGGTTTTTTTTTTCAGATTTTTGCTACTGTACACAATGTATAAGAGCATGGATATCTGGGTATATTCCAGGATGCTGGTGAAGAACCGTTAAAAATTTCTTTGGGGTATATGCCTAAGAACAGAATTAGTGAGTTTTACATTGTATAGATATTCAAGTTCAAAGTCAATGATAAAATCCACACTAACTAGGAAACTATATATTCTCAGCAAGTTATATATTAATCTGAAGTTTCACATGAAAACAAGGTTTGGTCATGTCCTTTTTCCTTCTAAATAAAATAAGAAAATTGAAAATGTCTCCCTATATCTTTCCCATTCACTTAATACCCAAATGACACTGATCACCAATCTCCAGAACATTGTTGTTTCTCCACCTTGGCAGGCCAATGAGAATAAGTCTTATGAAAATATTAAAGGATAGGGAAGAAGGAATGATATAATTGCATTTCAATTAAATTGAAAATAAATAGGTTCCTTTTGAGTAAAAAAATAAATGTATAGCTAATTTGGACATAAAATTGTATATTCTTATATCTTGTGTTCAAAGAATATGATATGACTTACTATTTTTCATATATATGTGTATATATATGTGTGTGTGTGTGTGTGTGTGTGTGTGTGTGTGTGTGTGTGTATCATCGAGCTTATGTACCTTACTTAAATAAGTCTTATGTTTTATTTTATTAAGTTTGCTGATATAATTCTTTAAATTTTCTTTAAAGTGATGTAGTATAGATAGAGGTGGGAACAACAAAGAGCAAAGTATTGAAAATTTCTGGGACTGGAAGGTGGGATATTGTTTTATCTGCTTTTTTATATGTTAGGTATTCTACCATTTTATTGTCTAGTAATTTATGCTGTTTTTCATTTTATGAAAAGTAACCTTCTGCTTTCCAGAATAAATAGATTTATGATAGATAAGATAGATAGATAGATAGATAGATAGATAGATAGATAGATAGGTAGATAGATATAACAATGTTTGTATTAGGTTTATTTCAGTAGATCTGCCCAGGAGGTCCTTTTGAACCAGGTAGCCAACACTGTCTTAACATATATATCCTGGGCTGAAGCACCCCTGGAACATCACGGCGCAGTTATAACTTTCCCCCAGGTATTTTTATGTTTTTGTGCTGAAGGGCTACAGTATGAATTCAAGGATTCTGGGTGCTTCCTTCAGCATTCTATTATAAGTACCTAGGTAGCTGCACAAAACATTGAAATTTCTTAATAAGAAAGTACAGGATGAATGAATGGTAACAGATACTGATCAAGAATACTACTTCATATTCAAATAGTGACTACTTTTTGACACAACTGAAACTATGTAAACTATGTTAAACAAACAATAGCCAACATTTCAAACCATTCAACTGATGAACCATAAAAACTACTGAGTAGACAAAGTCTCACTGGGCATACAAACTAATCTTCAGGCAATGCCCCATGCCCAACAACATTAGATGGCTAACATAAAATGTTCTCAGTGATATTGTTTGAGATTCTTTGCTCATATTGTTTGTCTCACAAAGACATTTACTTTTATTATTTTTGTGGGGTTTTTGTTGTTGTTTTTAACTTTAGAGAACCCTTGCATATCTATTATGGCTTCTGGTTTTCTCTTTAATGGATTCCTGTGTATAGAACTTGTGTTTCCATGTCTACATCTAGTTTGTGTGCTTTTCTTTAGTTCCTTTTCTTCTGTTTGTTGGCTTGTTTTGTTCTATTCAGGTATGTTTGCTTTTGTTTTGTCTTATTTTGTTGGTTTATTATTCTTTATATGGCTTTTATTTCCTAACAGTAGGCACAATGGGTAAGGATTCACATGGGAGACATGGTGGGGAGTATTTCCAAAGAGTTGGGGAAAGGAAAACTGTAATCAGAATATTAGGTAAGAAAAACAAATTTATCCAGGTGTTAGTGGTGCACACCTTTAATCCCAGCACTCAGGAGGCAGAGGCAGGCTGATCTCTGTGAGTTCAAGGCCTGCCTGGTCTCCAGATCTAGTGCCAGGATAGGCTCCAAAGCTCTGTAGAGAAACCTTGTCTCAAAAACCAAAAACAAAAAAAATTAAGAAAAACAAATTTATTTTCAATAAAATAAAACTTAAAAAAGAGAAATAAACAAGCTCACTTGCAACTACTGATCATCATTTATCCACCTCTTTTTTTTTTTTTTTTTTTACTTTACCATTTATTATCAAACAAAATCGATGAACAGTTATCACAAAGCAGAGCAAAGAATCCAAACTGGGTCCCCAGCTGCTACCTGTCATAGCTGCTCCTGCTTCCTTGTTCTGAAAGGCCACACATCCCACGCCCCACTCTGCCTTATCTTTAGGTCATGTGCACTCCCAACAAAAACTCTACCCCAGGACCCAAATGCTCCTTTTGTTAGGTTAGTAGACCAGTGACAAAATTCCTGTAACATTCCCCCCCCCATTTTTTTAATTAAGAATGAAAGCTTTTAATCCTTACATAATAATATATATATATAATAATAATTACTATTAAATATTGCCCAGAAGGAAGAAAATGTGATAACCTTAACAAAAATAAAACTACATGCAAGAACAAGCATTAAGTAAGAAATACATTCTGAATGTCCAGAGCATAAGCAATTGGCAAATTTATAGATACTATTCCAATAGCTGCCTTTTTCTGAAGAATTCAACGTTTTATACCTAACATGTCCTTAGCTAAGATTCGGAGGAAATGTTAAGTATAACTCATGTACCATATTCGACTGCCATATGTAAACGGAGGTTGTTGTCCTATTTATCCACCTCTTAAATGCTGACATTATAAGTCTATGACACCATGCTCACCTGGCTCAATCTTCCTGATGAAATATTTCTGTAATAAACTTGCAATTTTGTTCTTAAAAATTTAACAGGTAGAAAAAAAAACATATCTCTATTGTGATGGATTGAATGTAATTGGCTTCCACAATCTCATAGGGGATGACATTATTAAGAGGTATAACTTCCCAGGGTGTCTCTGTAGGGGTTGCTTTTTAGTTTCCTGTGCCAAGGGTACTGCCCACAGAGTCTTTCACTTCCTATTGCCTGGGACGTGTAGGACTCTCAGCTACTCCTCCAGTACGACATCTGTTTGCATGCACCACACCTACCTTCATGCTACTATGCTCCCCATCATGATGATAATTTATTGAACCTCTGATACTGTAAGTGAGCCACCCCAATTAAGTGTTTTCTTTATAATAGTAAAAGTGGACATGGTGTCTTTTCACAGCATTAGCAACCCTAACTAATATATCCATGAACATTCGTAATCACATAAAGTTGAATATTGCTAATATGACATTTGAAAGATTTCATTGTCTGTTTCATTAAGAAGGCATGATTGATAACATACCTCAAAATGAGAAAAGCATTAAATTTTGTGCATGCAAACCATACTTTACAACACTGAAAATTATCATCAGTTATATCCTATTTTATGCATAATAATTATACTTATTTTTTCAAATAAATATTTCCAAATGCTACCTGAATCATTGATAGAAACTAACATTATCCCTCAATAATACAAAAAGATAATCAAACATTTAAATGATTTGGGGGACAGATGCATAGTTATGAAACATTAGGTGATTTTATTCTTCATTGTCTGAATATTTATTCATCATTCAATGTAAGCACTAAAACTATTTAAGCATCCAACAATTACAGTCATTTGCAATGAGATGGATAGACAGATATTTATAACTTTACTCATTGGCTTTGGGTCAAAATATCTTGGGAGATATGTGTTTATGTGTTCTTTTGCTTTCAGCTATTTATAAATAAACATCACTGATGTTTTCTATTATCTATTTGCTGTTTAAATGAGAGGAGGAAAAAACACATGTACCTGATAGCTATATCTTTGGGTAAAATAAAACTGTATTAAGTATAAAGTCATAATATATTTAATATCTCAAAAAGTATATCTTTAAACCCTCTCAATATCCTAAAATATCTAGTCTCTTTTATTCTTCGCTAAAGTGCAGGACAGTTTCTAACTCTTAAAAAATTAACCATGGTGTTTCCTAAATAGTTATAATAATAGAATTCATTCAGGCTTCTTGAACATAGATTACGTGTTAATTGTATATACCTGAACATAAAAGTGCACAATTCATACAAGTTCCTAAGAAATTTAGAATCTAAATGAAAAAATAATAAAGAAATTACATAAAAAGGGAATGCAATGATTCCTGACTGTTTTAGACTTACTATTACTGCAATGAAACCCTATGACAAAAGCAACTAGAGTCACTGAAGTTAGAACAGCAGGAACTCAAATCAGCAAGGAAACTGAAGGCTAGAACTGATGCAGAGAGGTGCTGCTTACTAGCTTGCTGGTCATTGCTTCATTAGCCTCCTTTTTTTTTATAGAACTCAGGACTAGTAGCCCAGTGGTGGTACCACACAAAATAGGCTGAGAGCACCTCAGTCCATCACTAATTAAGAAAATGTGTTATGGGATTGTCTGCTTGCCGATAGTTCTGGAGGCATTTCCTCAGTTGAGATTTCCTCCTTCAGATGACTACAGTTCAAGTTGACATAAAACTAACAAGCACACAGAATGCTAATTGAACCTGCTTGAGGGTACTAATTAAAATAATTGGGTATTTCCTATTACAGGAATTTATATATTTTCAGAAGAAAATAATCCAATGGGCTATTTATGTGTCTATAATTGCCAGTGTTATCAAAATTAAGCAATGGAAACAAAAATTAGAACTAAAAAATAAAAGACAACATATTCAGAATGTACAAAGGAGATTGAATTGGTTATTAAAAACCAAGACCAAATGTGAAAATGTGCTGGGATCTCTTTCCTTGAAGATGAGTTTAAATTATACTATAAATTCTTCAAATTTTTCTTTGTACACTTTTAAAATAAATGAGGATTTTTGTGGATGCAGGGAACTTTTCCCTTTCATATCACAATATTCAAAAAGCAATAGAAACTAGAAATTTTACTTGATTTACATGAATAAAATGAAGGAAGTAATGAAGACATAAATAAAGTTTATGTTGCAGACTGAATGCTTTGACAACTCTCTGGTACCACTGTCTGGGAAGGGTTATAAGATTTCAGAGAGGAACAAGGAAACTTGAAAACTGGGTAAGAGGTCATTTATATTACACTTTGGAAAAGTTTCTTGTTACATTCTTTCCAAGTCCTGAAAACGAGTGTCACACTAACTGGTTTGGTGAAGAAAACACCAACAGAGCATAACTTTCAGGCAGTGGTGTACTTACTACTTACCATTTTTAGCAAGATTTATGCTGAAAAAGAACACAGAGCAGAGCAATAATGTGAGGAAGTTGAAGTTACATGCTGAGATTATGAGTGGATTTAATGCTAATAGATACCACCGGTGACTAATGTAGATATCTATCACTAAATACATCATAATAGTCAATGAGAAAGCTCACAATCTGCAATGAGACAAAAAGGATAAGTGTCAAAGGAAAAAGTCTTCTATCCAGTGGCTCAGTGGTGAAAAATAGTTCTTGAGCATGTGCTTTAGAGAAAGTACCACTGAACCTATTTTGTCTTTCAAAACAACACCCAGGGAAGTGGCTCCCCAGCTTTTTTCATTCCAAATGTAGAGGATGCTGCAACTCAGCTCTAATGTTGTCTAGCTACATAATGTGCTGGCAAGTTAATGTGCTATCCTGTTTTTTAATGTTGGGCCATAGGTGCCACAGTAGAGAGAGAAGCTCACTAAGATGCTAAGCCTTCATTTTTTGAAGGAGCAGAATGGTAAGGCCATCTCATAAAAGACTGGAACTAGCTAATTCACTAGAGTTACTTTATTCAAAAAAAATCACAAGGTTAATTGGGATTGGGAAAGGTTTCAATAAACAAAGTCAGCTTGCTCTTGCTGCTCATGAGATCACACAACCCACACAAATCTCAGTCCCTTTTGATTATGGCCAAAGTAAGAACTCCAGGTCTGCCATGACTGTCTAAAGACAAAGGTCAGGTCGGTTCAGCTGCATGCTCTCACATAGCACAGACTCTCCAGAGAGACAACTCTTCACGGTTTAAACAGTTTCAAAACAATTGTCATCTTTTAGGATTAACCAATGGAAAGCAATGTAGTAATAACTCAGTCAAAGTAATGACAACACTGTCTGTCTCTGTGTGTTCCCATCTACTGCAGAAGGAAGTTTCTTCAATGATGGCTGAGCAAGACATGATCTCTGAATATAGCAGAATGTCATTAGGATCATATTGCTTCTATGTCCATTTAAAGGAACAGAAGTGTCTGATTTTCCTCTAGGTCTATGGTCTATCTAGTCTCAGATTCTTGTTCACCAGAACAGAGTCAGATTTTGGTTTCATGTTGTGTCCTAAATCCAATCAGATAATTGTTGATTACTCCCACAATGTTTGTGTCACTATTTCACTAATGTACCAAGTAGACAGGTCAGCTTTGTAGGACAAAAGGTTTGTAGCTGTGTTGGTGTTTACCTTTGTCCTCAGGTAACAGGCAGAGTACTTTTAAGTGCCATGAACACGACTAGTCAGAAGGGATGAAGGCTCTAGAGAGTCACCAGCTTTAATACTACATATTCAATGAATTGTATAGGTGTCTTCTTCAGCAATAGACTATGCCATCACTTTGTTGCAAGTGATTAGTCTTGGCAGTAGCCTTACTGATTTAGGGGTTTCCATGGTGCTCCTTAGGGAAACTCCATTAGATATAATCCATTGCTGTCAGTGGAGGTTTCATTTAGTCATTAGAGATGTCTACTTAGGGCTTTGTTTCTCCCATTGTTTCATGATTTTATTTAGATTTTTTCATATATGAACAGATTTTAAGAGGTTTCTAATGTAGAATGTTTCTACATAACCCCTCAAATGGCCCTTAGCTATAGCAGTCCCTCTTCTTATTCCCTCTCCCAGACTCCCCCCTCCCTGTTTGATCATCCCATACCCATCTTCACCTCTATAATCTGTAACTAATTCATAAAATATATTTTAAAGCCTTGTTATTGCACATTAGATATATGGTTTAAGCCATTAATACTTTAAAAACAGTTTAGTTTCTAGGAAAAAGAAACACCAATAAAAAGAACACTAAGAAAGGGTATAGCACTTTCTAGGAAAGTTAGTTGATATCTAAAATGGAATTAGATGGTTTTATGTTGTTTTCTTAAGTAATTCTTCAACAGTTACAAATCACTTTATAGTAAATAAAGAAAAAATACATTAAATGTAAGTCCCAAATCTTTCACTATCACTTATTAGATACAGGTAGCAAGGGAAATCTTGACAATCTAACTAATTGAAAACCATAAAATAATAAGTTATCATTTACATTAAATTTAAGGAACAAGGATAAGGTACTAAAACCAGACTTTTATATTTTCATACCTCTGTGTTTATTTTATTCATCTAAATAGCATTTGAAATTAAACTTGCATGATCCTGACACATCACAAACTTGTCTTTGGTGATTATAGAATTATCCAACTATACATTCATAAAATATAAAATAAAACTAACGATTTATGTAGTTACCTGGTATTTCTGTGTTGACACAATAATATTTCATTAGACATGACTATTATCTGCTCTGTCACTTCTCTGACCGTCAAGTTTATCTGAATTTGTTTTAGATTTTGACATAGAGAAATGCAAATACTGCAGTGTTGAAACATCAGGGTGAGGACAGTATATTCCTGTTTTCTTTCAATCTGCTGTCCTGGAAGCTTCAGGGCAGCCTGGGCATAGATTTGAACTCCTAAGGCACTTGAGAATTGTGGAACATTCAGTCAGTAATTTGCTATTTGTTTTATGTTACTTTACACATTCTAATTCATATGACTCTTTTCACATGAAACCACCTGGGTATTTCAGGAGGGTTTAGACACTGTAAGTATCATTAACTGCAGTATAAGGTGCAGAAAAGAGAAGTTTGTATGCTTGCTCAAGGTCAATGAACATTTGTAGTTACCAAGAGAAGTATGAACTGAAGAGTTACTTTCACATTGCGTTAAGGTCTCTATTGCTGCTGCAATGAAATATAGTCACCAAGAACAAACATGTGGAGGAAAGGGTTTAAGTTCCACAACACTGTTTATCATAAAAGGACACCAGGACAGCAACTCAAACAGGGATGGAACCTGAAGTCCAGGAGCTAATGCATAAGCCAGAGTGCTGCTTAATTACTTATTCTCTATGGGTTGCTCAGCCAGATTTCTTATGGATCGTAGCCCCCACAATGGGCTGGGACTCCCCCATCCATTACTAATTACAAAAATATCTGACACCCTTGCCACAGCCCAATTCTATGGAGGCATTTACTTAATTTAAGTTCCATCAATTCATAAACCTCTAACTTGTGTTAAGTTGACACAAAACTATCCAGAACAATGTGATACAAAGCAGTTGGAAATTTCATTACTCTTAAATTGAAGTTCAAATTGAAAACTCCAATTTATAATTTAAAGATACCATTTTTTAAATTTACTTATTAAATGTTCTAATTTGATTAGTTACCTCAAAAGATGTTGAAACAGATTTTTGAATTGCAATTTCTATTCTATAGGTTCAGAAGCTGAATATTGCAGAAAGTGACACAATTATCTTCAAGATGATATTGTCAAAGTTACAAACTCATTATTAAAATAGCTGACACTTTTCTACAATTTCCAAATTCGTATACTTATTTGAAAACCTGAAGTCTTTCTTTAGCATACATGGGATATGATTATTACTATATTACGAAGCGTGAACCCATAGCAGTTACATATACCCTGATTATTACAGCTTCTCATTCAGCTATGATACACCATCATGCTTTCCATCACAGAGACGTTATTTCTCTTCATGGTAATTCCATTCTTTGTATCCTTTAGAGACATCCTAATCACAAAGCCAGTATTCAAAACAATTTCACAGAGCTGATACCCATGTTCATTTTGGTATTAAACAATTTCATACACAAAATTAATGCTGGCTGAAACCTGAGGCAAACAGATATGTCATAGTCTACCTGAAAATTCCACACTTGCTTCCTTTCTTTATATAATAATGCTTTTAGATGGTTTCAGACACCTGTAATTGTCCTATCAAACAGGTTTGTTGTTCAATTAACATACTTGAAGGAAACCAGGTTTATAGAAATGAAACCTTCAGCACATCTTCCACATTCTCTTCCAAAGTAAACATAAAGAAAAACAAACAAACAAAAAAGACAAAACATGATAGTAATAACAATGTATTAAGAACAAAAGCCACTTGAAAAGAAATGATCAAGATTGCCTAAGGCAATGATGCACAAAACAATAAATATTATCATGTAGTCCTTTGTTGCCTCTCAAAAGTTGAAGGTAAGTGGGATATTGTTAAAGATACCACACTCTTATGACACAAGACTCAGATAATTCAATCACCATCTTGTTACAATAAATCTTTCTGCCATAAGCTGCCGAGCCCCACCGCCACATGTGTGCTCTATGTCATCCGCCTGCCTGAGTTAAGGCCCCAATTAATGCACAGAGAGATTTGTATTAGGTACAATGCTGCTTGGCCAATGACTAGGATTCTCATCTGTTAGCTCAGTCTCAATTATCATAAATCTATATATTTTATAAGACTTATCAGATGTCTTATTGGCGTCCCTCCTTGCCAGTAGATCACATTGTGCCGCTGGAGAAAGAATGGAGGGGAAAATTGGAACACTTCCTATTTCCTTTGCTTAAATATGAGTCTCCTTGCTATGTCACTTCCTCCTGGATCACCACTTCTCTACTACACTTCCCAGAATCTTCTTTGACTCCTAGTCCTGTCTAACTTGCTGTCTCATTGGCCAAACAGTATTTTATTCAATAATCAATGAGATAAACATACACAGAAGTACATTCCCCATCATCTCCTTTTCTGTCTAAGTAAAAAGGATAACTTATCTTTTATAATAACTGAAGAAAACTATAACCATAACTATCTGTCTTCAACTCTTTCAAAGACCACAGAAGGATAATATACAAACTCTAGAATTGACAGAGACATCTGGCTACCTGAACAGTCATCCAAAATTCTTCTGTAACATTGGGGCATCCATCTTCAGCCCATAGGCCACAGTGTGTCTGGCACATTTCTACATTTCAACAGGAACACTTCAGTACTGTCTTGTTTTGTAAGTTCAGCAGTCACTTTCTTGTGGGTCCTGCATGTCCAGTTTATACTGCAACAAACAGTCCAGGCAAGAGTTGTTTCTTGCCCAAATGGCTAATATTGCCATGTTGAAAGCAAACTCCATAATGAGTTTCTTCGATGCCCATCCTCCTTTCTGACGTAATTGGTGTGCCATGAGCTGTTGTGTATCACTACCAAGAAAACCCTAAACCATTTAAATGCCATATTTCTGTACGTCTTTGAAAAGTTTGAAGAATACCTATTCATCTCAAATACGTCTCTGTATATCTAGAAAACTTAACTAACCTAATTATAAGTTCTGACTATCATAGCTGATTATATAACCTGTATTTAGTTATGAATATCATTTTAAAAGATCTGTATAAACACAATACCTAAACAAGAGGAAACATATACATATAACAAAATTGACCATAAAGTTGTGTCAATAAATGAAAATCCGTACCAATGCAAAGTATTCATTCCTATATCCTATTCCCCCCCCTTTTTGAAAAGAGATTGACTATGCTCATTATTATTTATAACCAACCCCATTTAAATGTAAACAAACATTTATAAACAATGTTTGGGAATATGGGTGTCTTGCTTTCTAAACTGCTTCCTGCTGATTGGGGGTGATGTTCATACCATTAGGATCATGATAAAACACAGAAACCTGACCAAGTCCTTGTTTTTGTAGTCTGTAAGGCTGTATCATCTCAGCTTCAGGGGATCTTGCTTGATCAGACCATATTAGTCTGGAAGGAATCCATAGCTTTTTATTTTCTGTGGTCACTCAAACAGAATTTCTTTTTCCAAGTACCCTGTCCTTAGACTTAAATTTTGAAGTCAAAGCATTTTTAAAATGTGTAAGTTGGATGAATTTATAATCTAATGTATTTTAGCAGCAATAAGTCTTTCCTCAGCAATCAAACAATTTAAAGACAACAACATGGCATATAGTATGCAGAATCTCTGTGTATTTTGCATCTTTATGTGGCTTTTTTATTACTTTATTTTTACCTTCTTTTGTTTCTTTTTTCTTGATACAGGGTTTCTCTTCTTCCTTCAGCAAATACTACTGGCATGTGCCACCACAACCGGCTACTCTATTTCCTCCTGTTACTATTTCTCTCACAAGCCTACATATATTTCTAAACGTACTGTAAACCTTTAGAGGTTTTTCTTTATCTGGGTCTGTCTTTATCATCTTGGGTGTGCAGAGTCTAAACCCCAGAAGCACAGGGACATCATGAACATATGGAAGCTGCTCCTATGCCTCTCAGCGACAGGACAGGCTGTGGTGGCAGGTTTCCCTCTTTCTCTGGGAACCTTGGGGCATGGAGTCATCCTGCTCACTGACACCATCCTCTGATGTTAAAACCTCTTTCCCCTTGCCTATCCTCTATTATTCAAACTTGCGAGAGAGGGAAGTAATTACCCTACCTAGCTGGAACATCTACAAATTGTGACAATGATCAGCAAGGCAAGATATCCCTAAAGTTACAATAAGTATCAATCATATTTGTGGAAACCAAAAGCTATCTAATTGGAGTTAAGGTTCACTCAACTGGAGTACTGAAACACTAGCATGCTTCCTAGGATCAGTGTGGTGGTTTGAATGATAATATCCCCATAGACTCATAGACTTGAATGTTTGGTCAACAGGGAGTTGCTCTGTTAGAAAGTGTGTCACTGGATTGGGCTTTGAGTTTTTTGAAAGCCCAAGCCATGCCCAGGGACTCCCTCTTCTGCTGCCTGCACATCCAGATGTAAAATAGCTACTTCTCTAACACCATGTCTACCTGCATGACATCATGCTCACCACCATGATAATAATGGACAAAAACTCAAGAACTGTGAGTGAGCACTAACCAATTGCTTTCCATTTTAAAAGTTGTTTTTGTCATGGTATCCCTTTACAGCGATAGTAACTCTAATAGGACAGTTTGTGAGGACATGAACATTAGAAAAGTATTCATGATTACCCCATTAATAGAACAGTGAAATTCCTTACTACTTTCTAATTCTCATCCTTCAACCAACAGATATGTGTAGCTATCACCCTCCATCAATGAAACTCCTCTTTACAACAAATGATGCCATGAACAGCTCAGGCTTCATGGATACATTTACATCACAGCCCTTGCATATCTCAGGGAATATAATTGGACAAATGAGAAATAGTAAGAGCCAGAATACCAGGAATTCTACCATGAAATAGTCTCCATCCTCGAAATGACTGCAGAAGCAAATGTAAAAGGAAGACATTTTTTCAATTCCACTCCTATAAAAGGCAACTAATGACTGTAAAGAGTTTGAGAATTAACATTTCCCAAGGATGAGTGCCCTTAGTACTTGTCCAATGCATAGAAGTTATTCCTGAAGCAATATGCACCCAAAAAATAAACAAAAAGTAATTAGCAGATTGTATTTGTGTGAATGCAGGTACAATACAAACATTGTGTCCCATTATATGTGTGTGTAAGACAATAATGAAGAAGAAGAATAACTTGTGGCTTGGAAGCATAGGAGGGCTTTAAGGAAGGGAATGAGTGGCTAGAGGTGGGAAAGAAAGGGGAAATGCTGTAATATCATTTCAATGAAAATCAAGTCCAAAAATAAAAGACAAAAAAGTAAAATTTGACAACAGATTTGCAAAGAAATAAAAAAGAGACTTCTATAATAAGAGATAATCCATAGATGTAAAATATTTAAATTACAAAAATGTGAGTTAAAAAGAAAAACACAGGCCAGGCGTAGGTGGCACATGTCTTTAATCCCAGCACTGGGAGGCAGAGGCAGGCAGATCTTTGTGAGTTCGAGGCCAGCCTGGTCTCCAGAGAGAGTGCCAGGATAGGCTCCAAAGCCACACAGAGAAACCCTGTCTCAAAAAACCAAAACAAAAAAGAAAAGAAAAGAAAAGAAAAGAAAAACTATTCTGTATTACTACAATTCAAGCTGGAAAGTTGTTTGAATTAGTAAAGTGCAGGACACACACACCTCATCACCTGAGTTCAATCCCCAGAAGTCATGTAAAGAGTAAAGCATGGCACCATGGCATTATATTCCCACACTCATGATGTCAAAACAGACATAAGGTTGTACAGCCCAGGCAACAAAGACTAATCTGACCTCCATGGTAGTGAGAGACCCAGACTCAAAAACAAATAAAAAATGTGGACGCCTCCTGTGTCACAACCCACCTAATGCTCCTTTCTGGACTTCACATCCATGAACACCCACACATATATTCACAAACATTTATTTGTATAAAAATAAGTATCAATTTAGTGAAACACAGACAAGTAATGTGAAAACGTAGTTATTATTAATGAGATACATATCTTTAGAAAATCAGCAAATCAAACCATGTTCCTCCTACATTCTCTCTCATTACCATTGAATATCAATTTATTAGCTTCTTCCACATCTCATTGCCTCTGAGTGCAAGGACCATAAAATCATCGTGTTTTGTTGTACAAGAACAAATTGTTGATACTTAGAATATGGAATTCCAAAAATGTAACACTAATGGAACTATCACCAGTAAATGATTGATAAAAAGTTCCCCCATACTGCCAACTTGCAAAGCTAACATCATATTAGATGTACAATAAAAATCAAGTAAAAATCATTTAGAAGAGATCAGTCTAAATTAACTATTAAGATCATTTAGAAAGCTTCCTCCTCACCTCAAATTCCAGTCACACAATCTTAATGGCAGCTCTGTAACAGACCACATGCTGAAACTCTTCTTACCTGTCCTCATTCCTAGGGGTCTACAGAGTTTCTGGTGGCATATCCAGATTTCCTCCCTCCCGTGGACCCTCTCATCTTCCCCATTCTTACTCATCCTCCTTCCTTTGTGTCTCCCAATACCTAGAACAATATTTTACTCAGAAACCTCACTGCCATACCTCACAGTATCTCAAAAGTATTCCCCAGCAGGAAACCCACAGCTTTGAAACTCTTCTAAGGGCAAGAGAGGTAGACAAGAAAAATGCAAACAGATTCAAACATTCTGCTGCATCTAAGAAAGGCACCTCAATGCCAAGGGTAGGTATTATGTCAGAGTCAAAGAAAATAAAAAAGACATTTCAAGCAAAAGGACCCAAAAAGCAAGCCAGTTTACCCTTTCAATATGTGACAAAATAGCCTTCAAACCAAACTAATCAGTAGAGAAACAGAAAAAAAAAGTCTATACTCATCAATATTCATAAAGGAAACATCAATACAGTGAAAATCACATATTAAATCTCACACAGTGATAGTGGTTGACCTCAACACTCCTCTCTTACCTATAGACAGGTCACCTAGAGAAAAAAATCTAAACAGAGAAATGCTGAAGCAAAATGATAGCACAAATCAAATGAACCTCACAATATTTACAAAATATATCACACAAACACCAAATAATATATTTATTCTCAGCAGATCATGGAACTTTCTTCAAAACAGTCCACATCCTGGGACACAAAGCAACTCTCCGCAAAAACAAGAAAGCTGACTACATCCTATCTGATGACCAGTGAAAGGAAGTTGATAATAAGTATACCTCAAGTTTCAACTATTATTCCTCTTGGACATGGACTGAAAGCACCCTACTGTCTAATCCAGATACACTTGTTCATACATGTTCATTGCTGTTCTACTTACAAGTGGAGAGAGCCTACATGTCTATCAATGATGAACAAATAAAGAAAATGTGAAACATTTACACCACATAATATTACTCAGCCATTAAAAAAAAGAAATTAAGGATGTAACTGGTAATGAGATGAAGCTACAAATAAATGATCCTTAGTGACATAACCTAGACACAGAAAGGCAGATATGGCATGTATTCACTTATACATGTATCTCAGCTGTTAAGTCTTCAATAAGCAAGCTACAATCTAATTATCATAGAGATAGTTATGGGGTAAGGAAATGAAGAAGAAGAATAGATGTATCTAGCAAGGGGACAATAAAATAGTATGGTTAAAGGAAGATGAGAAAGGAGCAAGAGGATCAAGGAGAGAGGGAGAGAAAAGAGTTATTGTAGTCTGGCCCCCACAAAGTGCAGAGATGAGCTGCTTCAGCCCCTGCCTTGGGCCCAACTTCCACCTGCCCACGCTGGGAAATCATTCCCCAGGGTCTGCAGGCAGACTGAATCAGTCCCTGAGGACCAAGCAACCCAGAGTCTGCTGAATCTCTGCTCAATTTCCACTCTCACCCACCTGGAGAGTGAGTGCCTGAGACCCACCTGTAACCACAGTGAGAACCATAAGAGTATCTCAGCTCATTGCACCTACCTAAAGAGAACCTTGGACCCATACACACCAGGAAAGGAAGAGAAACAACCTGTTCCCACTGGAAGAAAAGATGGGAAGATGACAATATAAGAACACATCCAAAAACAGCAAAAAAGATATGACACCACCAGACTCTAGGGACTCTATACCAGCAAGACCTGCACATTCCAATACAGATGAAGCAGAAGAGAGCAACCTTAAAAAGAACTTCATGCAGATGATAGAGACCTTAACAGAGGAAATCAGAAAATCCTTTAGAGAAATGGAAGAAAAGACAACCCAAAAGATGGAAGAAATCAAGGAAAGTCAAGGAAATACAATTAAACAGTTGAAGGAAAGCGTTCAGGACTTGAAAACTGAAATAGAGACAATAAAGAAAATACAAACCGAGGGAATATTGGAAGAGGAAAAGCTGAGTAAACAGTCAGGAACCACAGATGCAAGAATAAACAAAAATATAAGAGATGGAAGACAGAATAAATCCATAAGCAAAGAAATCTTAATGGCAACAAATAATCCTTAAACACAAAATATCCAGGAAATATGGGACACTGTAAAAAAGACCAAACCTAAGGAAAATAGGTATAGAAGAAGGTGAAGAAACCCAACTCAAAGGTACAGAAAACATATCATAGAAATCATAGAAGAAAACTTTCCCAAGCTAAAGAAAGACATGCCAATGAAACTACAAGAAGCCTACAGGACACCAAATGGAGTGGACCACAAAAGAAAAGTCCCCTCCTCACATAATAATTAAAACACCAAACATACAGAATAAAGAAAGAATGTTAAGAGCAGCAAAGGAAAAAGGCCAAGTATCATATAAAGGCATACCTATCAGAATTACACCTGACTTCTCCATGGAAACTCTGAAAGCTAGAAAGACCTGGATAGATATTCTACCAAATCTAAAAGAACACAGACGCCAGCCCAGACTACTATATCCAGCAAAGCTTTCAATCA
This sequence comes from Cricetulus griseus, assembly GCF_003668045.3. NCBI lineage: Eukaryota > Metazoa > Chordata > Mammalia > Rodentia > Cricetidae > Cricetulus > Cricetulus griseus. The sequence goes on along the minus strand of NW_023276806.1, from coordinate 79,015,883 downwards.
CTATAAGTGGAGAAAACAAGATATTCCACAACAAAACTAGATTTAAAAATATGTAATCACAAATTCAGCCCTACAGAAAGTACTGGAAGGAAAACTCCAAACTAAGGAAATTAACAACACACAAAAAAAACATAGACAATCGATAATCCCACTTTACAAAATCCCAAAAGAAAAAGCAGGGTAAATCCACATATAATACCACTACCAAAAACAAATGAAAAAACAAGAATAAACACTCAATGGTCATTAATTTCCCTCGATATTAATGGTCTTAATTTACCTATAAAAAGACAGAGGCTAACAGATTGGATACGAAGACAGAATCCATCCTTCTGTTGCATAAAAGAAACATACTTCAAATTCAAAGACAGACATTACCTCAGAGTAAAGGGCTGTGATAAGATATTTCAATCAAATGAATCCACGAAAAAAGCTGAGGTAGCTATCCTACTAACTAACAAATTAGACTTCAAATGAAAATCAATCAAAAGTAATGGAGAATGTCAATTCATATTGATCACAGGAAAAAATCCATCAGGAAGAAGGCTCAATTCTAAACATTTATGCCCCAAATACAAAGGCACCAACATTTGTAAAAGAAACATTATTATAATTCAAATCACAAATAAGACCTCACACAGTTATACTGGGAGACTTCAACTCCCCATTCTCACCCCTGGACAGCACCAACAGACAGAAACTGAACAAAGAGACAAAGGAGCTAGCAGAAGTTATGACCCAATTGGGATTAACAGACATCTGTAGAACTTTCCATTCAAACACAAAAGAATATACCTTCTTTTCAGCATCACATGGAACCTTCCCTAAAATCGACCACATACACTGCAACATAGCAAACCTTAACAGGTACAAAAAAATTGGAGTAATCCCCTGTGTCTTATCAGACCACCGTGCTTTATTTTTAGAATTCAAAAACAACACAAATTGCAGAAAACCTACCAACTCATGGAAATTCAACAACAAGCAATTGCACCATTCCAGGGTCAAGGAAGAAATAAGAAAGAAGCTAAAGGCTTCCTAGAATTCAATGAAAATGAAGACACAACATACCCAAACTTATGGGACACTTTGAAAGCAGTACTAAGAGGAAAGTTCATAGCAGTAAGTGCTCACATGAAGAAACTAGAGGATAGTCACACCAGAGAGTTGACATCACAGTGGAATGCTCTAGAACAAATGGGAGCAAATTCATTCATGGGGAGTAGATGCAAGGAAATAATCAAACTGAGGGAAGAAATCAATAAAGTCGAAAAAAAAGAAAACGATTCAAAGAATCAATGTAACAAATTGTTGGTTCTTTGAGAAAATCAACAAGATAGAAAAACCTTTATCATAAATAGTCAAAAGGCAGAGAGAGAACATTCAAATTAACAAAATCAGAAATGAAAACAGGGGCATATCAACAGAAAATGAGGAAATCCAGAGAATCTTCAGATTATACTTTGAAAACTTGTACTCCACAAAATTTGAAAATTTAAAGGAAATGGACAATTTTTGGGACAGATATCACTTACCAAAATTAAATCAAGAACAGATAAGCAGTTTAAATATTTGACCTATAAACCCTAATGAAATATAAGCAGTAATCAAAAGTCTCCCAACCAAAAGAAAGCCCAGGACCAGAAGGCTTAACAGCAGAATTCTACCAGAAATTCAAACAGGAGCTAATACCATTATTGCAAGAGTTGTTCCACACAATAGAAGCAGAATGGACATTGCCAAACTCTTTTTATGAAGCTAAAATCACTTTGGTATCCAAGCCTCACAAAGGTACAACTAAAATAGAGAACTACAGACCAATATCCCTCATGAATATCTATGCAAAATATTGCTCAACAAAATATTGGCAAACCGAATCCAAGAACACATCAGAAAAATCATCCACTATGATCAAGTAGGCTTCATCCCAGGAATGCAAGTATGGTTCAACATTGGAAAATTCTTCAATGTAATCCACCATATAAACAAACTGAAAAAGAAAAACAACATGATCATCTCGCTAGTCAATGAAAAAGCCTTTGAGAAAATCCAACATCCTTTCATGATAAAGATCTTGGAGACAGGAATAACGACCATATCTAAATATGCAAAAAACAATATACAGCAAACCAACAGCCAGCATCAAACTACATGGAGAGAAACAAAAGGAGATTCCTCTAAAATCATGAACAAGACAAGACTCCCTCCATATATCTTCAGCATTGTACATTAAGATCTAGCTAGAGCAATAAGATAACAAAAGAAAATAAAGGGGATACAAATTGGAAAGGAAGATGTCAAACTTTCACTATTTGACAATGATATGATAGTCTACATAAGTGACCTGAAAAGCTCTACCAGGGACCTCCTACAGCTGATAAACACTTTCAGCAAGGTAGCAGGATACAAAATTAACTCAAAAACTCAGTAGCCCTAATATTTACAGCTGATAAATGCAATGAGAAAGAAGTCAGAGAAACATTACCCTTCACAATATCAAAAAACAACATAAAATTTTGGGGGTAATGCTAACCAAAACAAGTGAAAGTCCTGTATCATGAGAATTTTGAGTCTTTAAAGAAAGAAATGAAAGAAGATACCAGAAAATGGAAGGATCTCCCCTGTTGGATAGATAGGATCAATATAGTAAAAATGGCAATCTGGCCAAAAGCAATCTACAGATTCAATGCATGCCCATCAAAATCCCAATGCTATTCTTCACAGACCTTGAAAAAATAATTCTCAAATTTATATGGAAAAACAAAAAACACAGGGTAGCCAAAACAATCTTGTACAATAAAGGAACTTCAGGAGGCATCACCATCCCTGATTTCAAGCTCTATTATAGAGCCATAGTCCTGAAAACAGCTTGGTATTGGCACAAAGATAGAGTTATAGACCAATGAAATCAAGTTGATAACCCTGATATTAACCTGAACAACTATAAATGCCGTTTTGACAAAGAGAACAAAGATATACAATGGAAAACGAAAGCATCTTCAACAAATGTTGCTGGAATAACTGGATGCTGGAATGTAGAAGACTGCAGATGGATCCAGGTCTATCACCACGCCCAAAACTTGAGTCCAAATGGATCAAAGACCTCAACATAAACCCAGACACACTGAACTTATTAGAAGAGAAAGTAGGAAATACTCTTGAATCAATTGGTACGGAGACTGCCTCCTGAACACAACACCAGTAGCACAGACACTGTGATCCACAATTGATAAATGGGACCTTCTGAAACTGAGAAGCTTCTGTAAGCCAAGGACACAGTCAACAAGACAAAACAACAACCTATGGATTGGGAAAAGTTATTCACAAAACCAACAACTGAGAGAGAACTGATCTCCAAAACTTACAAAGAACCCAAGAAGCTAGTTTCCAAAACATCAAATAATCCAATTAAAAAATGTGGTACAGAACTAAATAGACAAATAGCAATAGAGTAATCTAAAATGGCTGAAAGACACATAAGAAAGTGTTCAACATCCTTAGCCATCATGGAAATGCAAATCAAAATAAATCTGAGATACCATCTTTCACCTGTCAGAATGGCTAAAATCAAAAACACCAATGGCAGTTTATGCTGGAGAGGTTATGGAGAAAGGGGAACACTCCTACACTGCTGGTGGGAGTGCCAACTCATACAGCCACTTTGGAAATCTGTATGGTGATTCCTCAGGAAAACTGGAATCAGTCTACCACATGATCCAGCAATTCCACTCTTAGGCATATAACCAAAAGAAGCACATTCAAACAACAAGGACATCTGTTCAATTATGTTTATAGTAGCAGCATTATTTGTAATATACAGAACCTGGAAACAACCTAGATGGCCCTCAACTGAAGAATGGATAGAGAAAATGTGGTACATTTTCATGATGGAGTACTACTCAGCGGGGGGAAAAAAAAAGGCAAGGGAATCTTGAAATTCACAGAAAAATGGATATAACTAGAGATCATTCTGAGCAAGGTAACCCAGTCACAAAAGGACAGGGATTTTACGCACTCACTCATGTTTGGATTTTAGACATATAGTAAAGGATTGCCAGCCTTCAGCCCAGGCTGCTGGAGAGACTGTTAAACAAGGACGACCCTAAGAGAGAAATAAATGTTTCCCTGGAGTAGGGGAAGGCACAAGATCTCCTGAGCAAATTGGGAGCATGGGGAGAGGGGAGAGGGAACTAGGAAAATGAGAAGAAGAGGAGGGGCGAGGAAGCCCTCATGGGGAAGGAAGGTTGAGTTGGGGGAAGAACAGAAGACAACAAGATAAGAGATAATATAATAGAGGGAGACATTGTAAGTTCAAAGAGAAATCAGGCACTAGGGAAATGTCTGGATATCTACAGAGATGACACCAACTAACAATCTAAGCAACAGAGGAGAGGCTACCTTAAATGCTCTCTCCTGATGAGACTGATGACTAACTCATATGCCATCATATAGCCTTCATCCAGCAGCTGGTGGAAGTAGATGCAGACACCCACAGCTAAATCTTGAACTGAAATCCAGGATCAAAGAAGGACTAAGGAGCAAATTGGCCCATTCCAGGCTGGTGAAACCCACAGAAACAACTGACCTGAACAAGTGAAAACTCATGGTCCCCAGACTGATAGCTGAGAAACCAGCATGGGACTCATCTAGACCCCCTGAATGTGGGTGTCATTGAGGAGACCTTGCAAATTTATGGGGCCTCTTGCAGTGGATCAGTACTTATTGCTACCATAGGAATGGACTTTAGGAGCCCATCCCACATGGAGGGATACTCCCTGAGTCTCGACACAAGGGGGTTGGCCTAGGCCCTATCCAAAAGAATATGACAGACTTGAAGACCCCCATTGAAGGTCTCACCCTCCCTGGTGAGCAGAAAGGGCATTACTTGGGGGGCCAGGGGAAGCGGGGAGTGAGAAGGACCTGAGATTGACATGTAAAATAATTTTCTTTCTAATAAAATAATGGAAAAAAGAAGTATGTAGATGGCTGATAATAATGTAAAATGTCTCTGATGCCTTTATATGTTATCTCATGAGTGAATTGCAGAGAGTAATTATATTAAAAAAGAGGTACATAATGATGGGAATACTGGAAAGGACAGGTAAATCTAAGTTCCTTTTGGAGCATTATATGGAATCCTATTAGAGTAATGCTTCCTAAAGTGTATACATATATGCATACCATATTAAGAAAATTGCCAAATGACAGGGGAGAAAGAGACCAACAGGGCATCCCTCATCACAGGATGAACCTTCCAATGAAGGAACAGGTTATATTTTATCAAGACTTTGGCCATTTGGGCCCCATGGGAACTTCCACATAACCCAAGCTATTGTCAAGGCTATTGTTTGCTCTCTACAAACTGATGGCACCTTCCAATGCCTTCACAACTCTTTGAACTAGGAGATATTGAACTGTTGTCTAACTACAGTTTTCATACCTACTGAATAGTGATTAAAGTCCTGCAATATAATCTGCACACAACCAAAGGGGGGAAAGGTAAACAGCAATCCTTCTAGAAACCTTTTGATCTACAGTGCTGACCTGCCTGCAAGATATATTCTTGCAACAGTGACACAAGTCCTGTGGTAATCAAGTAATCAACCAATCTGATTGTATTCAAGTCTTACTCCAAGAGAGGTCACCTAACAACAATAGTGCTTGCCTGTTCAATAACCTGAGACCATGAAGTCAGGGACCAAGCAAAGAGCCAAATGCTACTGTTATGCTAAAGAATCACAGTCATAAAAATGACTTCAGACAACATTCTGCTGTACTCATACAGTTAGTGTGTTGCTTAACCTTCACCAGAGAAGCTTTCCCCTGTAGTAGATGGAAATACATATAGAGACCCACAGCTGGAGAAACTTGAGAAAAGTTTATCCTAAATGGAATTTTTCCATCAAATCTCTTTTTCTAAGAACTCAGGGAACACTATGGGAGAGAAGGCAGAAGGACTATAACAGCCAGAGGGAAAGGAGAACACCAAGAAATCAATATACTCTATGGACAGTAGGATGCAACACACATCTGAACTCTCATATACTTTGGAAGCATGTACAGGGCTTGCATAGAGCTGCATCAGATGGACTCCCAGTGCTGGGAGCATAAAGGGACACAAGCCCTCTTCCCTATCAAAGAAACTATCTTCAAGTGATAAGCATGCAGAAGTAAAAAATTTGTTCTTTCCAACATTCTCTCATTGAGGATACAAACCATTCTTAAGGATAAAATTCACGCCCATCAGTGTATGGTCCACACAAAATTAATTCAATGGCATCTTGGCAGGATCTTTGTCTCTTAAACTTTTGTCAGGACATTTTTTTTTCCTGTTTTAACCATACAAGTATTTGGCATATTCAGTATGGCTTCCAGTTTTGTGTTTTTATGGGATTCCTGTGTGTTTTAATGTGTGAGTGTCTTCAGCTGTATGTATTATTTTTGCTTTTTCTTTGGCATTTTTTTTAAGGTTTGGGGATTTGTTTTGGTTTGTTGGTTTTAGGTTTTCAGATTCATTGATTTTTTTAAATATCTGTGTTCTAAGGAGAGACAGAAAGAATGTGGGTGCAGGTGGGAAGGAAGATGGTAAGGATGTTAATGGAGTTTAGGGAAGGGAAACAATAATCAAAATGCATGAAAAAATAAAATGAAAAATCTATTTTCAATAAAAATAGAAAGAAAACCCAAAACAGAAAAATGAAGATACAGAAAAATAAAATAAAAGTAATATTATAATAGAGTCATTTATGAGTGCATATATGAAAGAGTCTGAATAAAACAGCTAATGGCATGAATCAATAAAACAAAGCACTGACATATCTCCAGTAAAAAGATTTTAGCCAAGCAACACAAAATCATAATAGTATGTGCTATTTTCTCTACAGAAGGATACTCTCTCAGGCTGTATGTATGAGTGAGGGCCTAGGCCCTGCCCCAAATGATGTGACAGACTTTGATGACCCTCTAATGGGAGGCCTCTCCTTCCCTAGGGAGGGGATGGGGGCTGTAATGAGGGTCTGGTGGAGGAGGGAGATGGAACTGTGATTGGTATGCAAAATAAGATTGTTTTTAATTTAAGCAAAAACAAAGAAAAAAGTTACATATTTACCTCTATAGAGGCAAAAGAGGCAGAACTGTCCACAATCAATTCCCAATTTACTAAAAAATGTCTCATCAAAGTAAGAGTAGAATGACACGCTCTCTATTTCACTCATAGCACCTATTAAATATAGCATTTTTAACTTGGAGATACATCATCATTAACTTGGAGATGCTAGACATTTCTGTTGAAAGACCCTAATCACTGGTTTCAATAGAGAATTATTAATGAATATCCTCTATGGTGTATAACTTTAAAAGAATTATGCTCTAAAGTAGATTAACATTAGTTCCTCATTCACACTTAATTGGATTCATATTATTATGACATCCTTAAATTACCCTTGTATATAAGTCTACAAAGTAGCAAAAGTTACATATGAGTGAATAAAATCTTGACTTGGTGCTCATGATAATCTATTAATATTTACTAAAACTGAAACCACTTTTATTTCTGTGAATATACTCAATGGTAGATTGAAATTCTGTTCCAATAAACTCTTTTGACTATGCTGAGTTATGGAACAGATATCAAATCCAAGTGAATAAATTTATCAATATTATTGTGTACTCTAACTCTAAATTTAATAGGATATTATCATGTGTTTTATTTTTTATTTGAAATCCTCCAGTGAAAAGATTAATTTGTTCATAAACTTCAGGTAAGCTTCTGCTGTGAGTTAAGATTCAGGCCAGCTAGCTACTGGCTAAGGATTAGTAAGTATCAGCTTAACACAACCTAATGGAAGAAAATTACAATGAAATAAGATAATAGAGGAGATATAAATATAAGTCTATAGAATTACCTAGGAAATTAGAAATCATTATATCTGCTTTTTTTGTTGTTTTGTTTTTTTACTTTGCAAATAACTGGTAATTATTGTAAGATCCTGCAGGTACCCATTCACATCAGCAATTTAATCTTCCTATGGATACATAATAACTTCCTTCTAATTGTAATAAAAAATTCAGAAGGCCTGATCTGTTTCATTTTTCCTTTACTTTTCCCTGTGTCCTTAAGCAGCACAAATAATGAGATTTTTTTAATTTACCCATTCTGAAACAATTAGAACAGGATTATCTCTTGTTCCAGTCTAACTGCCAAGGGATGGGACACTAAAGTAGTTGGTAAAGTACTTGTAATGCAAGCATGAAGACTTCATTCTGTTACCTGGAATCCACATAATCAAGCTTGGGGCAGTGAAATATTCTTGTAAATCCAGCACTGGGATGACAGAAGCAGGGTCTCTCCCAATCTAGCTAACTTCCTAACTCATTGATGAGTTCCACATCCAAGTGAAAGAACCTGCCTAAAAGATATGGGAAATATATAAGACCAACACTTCTGGTTTCTAAATATACTTGCACCCCATTGTGTAGGAATATGTGTGTATATATCCTAATATACTCATCCACATAAATAATTGAATACACAGGGAAACAAAGACAGAGAAGAGAAAGAAGAGAGAGAAAGAGACTCTATACTGCAATTTCGTCCCTCCTTCACATGCCCCTTTTCCAATCACTATCAAATTCAGTCTCTACCCTCCCATATTAACTTATCTTCATCTTTAAAGTACAAGTTGCCATAAACTTAAAGTCAAACAATAAAAGAGGTCAACTTAAAATATGTCCTGTCTGTTACTCTTGTGGTACTTGTTTTTTGTTTTTTAAATAGAGTGTTCTGGATGTCTCTACAGTTTTGTTCAAATGACTGCAGAACCTGGAAAAGATGTTGCTGCTATTGATGCATAACATATTGCCACTATTGCAATGCTCTCTCTCTCTCTCTCTCTCTCTCTATATATATATATATATATATATATATATATATATTATATGAACTCAAATATGTGAGGAATCCAAGGTGTTTCAGAGAGTGCTCACCTGTGCATGCAAATTTGACTTCATCTTTAGTAAGTAGTAAAGTTATATTCTTGCCCCCCCAAAAAATAGGTGACACACTGGAAGACAAATGTCACACAATTTCAATTTTATGTGTAACCTAGAAATGATGAACTCATGGGAACAGAGAGCAGAATTGTGGCTATTAGACTTCAATGTGGGTCTTTTAACAATGGGGAAACAATTGGTTTAAGGATATAAAACTTCAGTTGGACAAGAGGCATGGACTCTATGAAATCTTGAGGTCTACTGAGAGCATGATAAATATGGTTGATAACAATATGCTATATTTTAAAAGTTGGTGAGATAGTATACTTTAAGTGTTCTCAAAACAAAAATGATGAATATGTGTGATATAACATGTTAATTGGTTTAATTTAGCCATGCCATTGTGAACATTCTCTATTGTGTATCATAATTGTGCATGACCTTATTTATGAGCTAAATAAATGAATGAAAAAAATATGTTCTGTCTGAAACTGAACAACTATTTCCTGCCACACTTGGTTACAATAAAGTTCTTCAGAGAATAAACAACACTGTATGTCTAAACATAAAATTAGGAAATATGTAAAGGGTAAGTTTTATATCTTAAATTTTGATCCTTAGAGTCTATTTAGGTTGTTTATTTCTTTTTATCATCCAGGCATCCTCTGTGCTGTTGAAAATTTACCACATTTTAGCCTCTATTATTTTAGACCTCAATAATTGTCTTTAATTTTTATATCATTTTTCTTGAACTAGAGGGACAATATTTTTTATACTAGTTTCATTTGATTTGTTATCCATCATACTTAAGTCTTTTATTGCTACATTTAATTTTTAGGGAGTGCATATTTCAAGACACAGGTTTTTGGTGTACCCTTGGCTATCCTGGAACTAGCTCTGTAGAACAAACTGGACTCAAGCTCACAGAGATCCACCTGCGTCTGCCTCCTGAATGTTGGGATTAAAGGTGGGTGGCCATCAAATTTTAATTTTACTAATATGTAAAATTAAAGGTTCCCTTTGAATATATATGAAACCATCTTCTCCAACCCTGTTTTTTTATTCTATGCATCCATTTTAGAAAGTATTAGTTGCCACAGAGAAAGTACTACATTAAATAGACCAATTTAAACCATTGGCTGAATGAATGAGTGAAAGACTGCCTCCAGTGTATATGTGTTACTATTGTACAAGTTAGTGACAATTAAAGAATTTATGGTTCCCTTTTTCCAAATAATACTTTTACTTAAAAGGTAATGTAAACTAATATATTTGGTAAAATATTGTTAATTTTTGAGTATCTTATTTAATATGGCCATCAGTTACATGCTGTACAATATGTTGAAAACAGACTTGTAGTCATAAAGTTACTTATACTAATTATTTTACTCCAGGTCTAGTAATATTCTTCCTTTTGGTATTTCAAGATATGTTTTATCTTTGTACCTTTGGAGCTTGCTCTGGCACTTCCTCTGTAGAGCAGGCAGGCCTTTAACTCACAGAAATCTACCTGCATCTGCCTCCCCAGTGCTAGAATTAAAGGCACGCACCACCATCCCCTGGCTTAGTTCTAGTTTTTTAACTGAATCAAGTCATCAAGTGACACTGATATATAGCACTGATAGATGAGGTGTGGTCCTATATAGGTGCATGTTGCCAATAAACTATGTATTAAACAAAATGAAATCTTCCCAAACAGTGGGCTGGTTAGAGTATAATGATTTGTGAGCAAGGGATTCTCCTTACTAATTTGTTTACCTTGCCTCACTCTTGCAGCACGTATTAGGTTGATGAGATGATCTGAATATTGACCATAATAATGACAAGGGAGTTTTTCATGATCCTTGTGGATTCACTTTAGCTTCAGAAAAGTAGTTTGGTGAATAGAGCATTCCTGCAGGTTAGGTTTGTATTTGTTTCACAGGACTGTGAGAAAGAAGGTGACCAGAATAGTTCGATTCAATATAAAGATTGCTGTCATATTATTCTTGGAATGAGCTAAGAAATTTGAGATTCACTGAGCTATGATACACTTAAAACAGCTGTGGGAGGCCATGTACTGTACGAAGCAAAATTATACCTCTAATCTCCAATAGTTAAAGATGACAATAGTGTAAAAAAGCATCGTTTTTCTTTTATGGCATTGGTATTACATCCACTGTAGCTATTCCACCATTTGTACTGTTCCCATGTGATATTTTAAGCCCTTGGGGTAGTATGGATCCTTACTTAGGATTCCTGGTGCTGTGAAGAGATACCATGACCACAGCAATTTTAAAAACAAAACATTAAATTTGCAAGGCTTTCTTACAGATTCACAGCTTCAGGTCATTATCATCTTGGCAAGGAGCATGGAAGCATGCAGGAAGACATAGTGCTAGAGTAGTAGCTGACAGTCCTACAACTTTCAGGTAATAGAAAGTCAACAGACACACAGGGCAGTATCCTGAGCATAGGAAACCTCAAAGCGTGTCCTCACAGTGACACAATTCCTCTAAAAAGGCTGTATCCACACCATCAAAGCGATACCTCCTATTCATGCCACTGACTATGAGATTATGGTGGCCAATTGTAATGTGAAGTTAGGTTCATTTTCTCTTTTCCCTGGGGAAAAGGTTGTGCAGCCCTTGAGCCCCCCAAAAGCAAATGGATGCTATATTAATTATAAAGCTGTTGGCCAGTGGCTTGAGCTTCTTATTGACTAGCTGTGTCTTAATTATTAATCAATTTCTATTAATCTAAGTTTTTCCAACTGCTCTGATCTTACCGGAGAAGAATCCAGAACTCTAGTTCCTTTGGTGGCTATCATAGCAACTGTTCTGGCTGCCCTCTCTGCCTAGCATTCCTAGAATTATCCTTGTCTCCTAATCCCACCAATCTTCCTGCCTCATTAGTCAAACAGTGTTTTATTCATAAACCAGTAAGAGAAACATGCATGCAGAATCAGCCTATTACATTCAAAGTACCACATGACTACTTCTTTACTATAACTTCTTTTAATAACATTTGTCCACATTTTAATAATGACATCAGAGTATATTTGATTTTTCTGAAACCTTTATTCAAGCAGACGCAACCTTTACTCTATGTCCTAAACTCCTCACTATTCCCTTAATTTTGGGACTTGGTGATAGGTATTTCTGTATTCAGCATTAAAAATATGTTTTATTCCAGGAAGCCAAAATTTGTTAGACATAAAGAACTTATATAAATATACATATATATTATAATATGAACTCCCAAGTAGCAAATTTAGTAAGAGCAGAAATTAAATTACTCTACCCAAGAGAACTCTTTCCTTGTATTTTCATCATCATATTAAAAGAATAATAGTGCTCCTTTATTTACAAATGGCATAAATAATTCAGGGTGAATGTTCATGATGATAACCTATATGTTATTAGTAAACTGAAGAGACAGAAATTTGTATAGGGTTTCAACTGAAATTATCCAAAGAGACTAGATTACATTTATAATTTATTTACATTGGAAGGCATTTATTAGCTGGGAATACTACAATCTACAATAGGTAGTTGAAACATTAAGAAGTCAGTAATAATTCAAAAGACTAAGTGGATGATTGAACCAAAAGTGCTTGGATAAGTAGTTTTCTAATATCTAAAAACATTTGATAAGTTGTACATACATGACCAAAAATTTCACTGTAATTTGTTTTTTAATTAGTGTCTTTGGGGTTGAATTTAGGATATATTACCTACTAGACAAAGACTCTACAAGGTTCTCCAATTAGCCTATGAGTATTATTCATAATTATATTTTACTTGGTTCATTGTAGTACAAATACACAAAATTACTTTCTTCATTCTAGATTTGTCTGATATATGTGTCTCTTAAAAAATACAAGAGACCAATTTTTCAGAAATGAACTGCTAAGCATCAGGAGATGCCTGCCTACCTTTGTTTGATGCCTTGAAATCATATATAGACTGCTATATCAAATTGCACACTTACCAGCAATGACTGACAATTCCTTTTCACATCCTACATGATATAGCCGATATTGCCAGGATTTTTAAATTTTGCTGAATACAATAGAGAGAATGTATAATATTAGACAGAAATTAATGATTTCAATAAATATAATGTGTCTTCATGCCAACTCCTTGAACCATTACTATAGTGCAGTTAGTGTGGCCGAATATTTGGTTTCATAAAACAATACTTTCAAATCTTGGATTATGGGAATTCTCAGATGACAAACCATTTGCTTGTTGTCACAGTGTAAGGAGAGCAGGTTAAAATCTCCAAAATTTTCATAACAGCTGAGCTGACATTGAATACACCTGTAATCCAGCACTTGAAGCTAAGACAGACACACAGACTCTCTAGCCAAAACTTCAGATATGCCCTACATTTCCCCATAACACCTACACTAGACAACAGCTAGTTCTCCCAGGACTTGACCATTATCACATTTTTCCCAGGGTTCTCTAAAAATTCCAGCACCCCAGCCATCAGGAAGTAGACTAGAAAACATAACAGTTACATTCCCAACAGGTAGGACAGATGGATTTTGGTTGTTCAGTGGGTTGTAGATGTTTGTCAGAATTCAGGTAGTTTGGCTACAAATTGCTATTGGTCATGTTCAGAGAAAAGTAAACAAAGGAGATTAAATTCAAGGATCTCTTCTAAAAGGAAAAGGGGGTCATACAATAAAGAAATGATGGCATAAAAGGATAGATTGTTGAGTCTACTTTGAAGAACCATTAGTCTCCAATAATTTACATTGGTATGGATTTTTGTATTGATAACAATTTAAGTTTATTTTTGCTATAATATATATATATATATATATATATATATATATATATATATATATGTTTTAATTCTTCAGTTTAAGATATTGTACCTATACAGCTCATTTAAAAAATTAATATAAAGTCTTATTCCTTAAAGTCTGTTTAGGATAAATAAAGCAGGTGGTCAAGGTACTTACAAAAACCATAAGTCACTGTTATACTTCTCTAACCATAAGGATTTCTGCTATTTTTACTGATCTAATAGGGATACCAGGTAATACAGCTATGCCCCATTTTCATAAAAGTTAGTACTTCGTCATGCTTGCCAGTTGTCACATTTGTACTAAACCTATGAAACTGTATGAGAGCTACAATTTATGTGTTTTCTTTTATAAGAATTTCCTTTGCCATGCTGTATCTTCATAACAATAGAAAAGTAGCTATGAGATAAGTTGGTAGTAGTAGTTGGATTTTTCTGTTACAGGTTTAACAATGTTACTTGTTGGCAGAATATGTACTTTGATACTTTGGATTAGAAAATCATTTGAACACCTTAAGCAGGGCTTAATATGTCAGAATAGTTGGAGAATGGAAGACAGTGGTACTAAGAAAAATGCAGAAGAATATGGTCTTATTCAAGTGGTTTCAGAAGGGAAGAATATTAGTAAGTGGCTATAGACAATTTTTGTAATATTTAGCAGTGTCTGGCTTCATTTAGCACATGTATAAAAATCAGTCTGAGACTAAATTTAAGGGATTGCACTAATGGCACTGGCAGAGGAACTTTCAAGAAAACTTAGAATCACATAGTTACTATTTGTTCATTCTATTCAGATCTACCGTGAAAAGGATTAAGTAGGTCAAGGAGAAAAAGAACACCAGGAAATGTAATGGTGCTAAATCAAGCATTCACTGAGATAAAAAGTTTAAAGGAAATCATGATCCTAAATTTTGTAAGGGGGGGTTGTGACCTCAGTGGTGAACTAAGTTTCTGACTTTTGAAAAGGAATCAAAGAAAAGTGCAAGCAGTGAAGGAAACTGTCAACAACAGAAAGCTAATGCAAACATAATTGAATGAGGGGACATGTTGTAGCCCAATAAAAGTAGCAGAATTTGTAGATTTCACCATGTGGCCCTGGATTTAGAGTCAAGGACACACACAAAAAATGATCTGTGGAAACTACCTTGGCAGCAAAGGAAAGCTACGGAGAGGCCAGGATTTCTTCAAATTTTCCCTGCATAGAGACTCAGAGAGGCCATTACATGATACTGTGAAGATGAAGCCTGGATTGTGTTGTAATACCTAATATGTCAGAGTCATGGGACATCTGCAAAAGAGACCAGCAAATTAGGTATGAAACAAGATTGAGAGAGAGAACTATGTTACAGTCAAGAAGCTGGAAGGAAGTGAATATTTGAAAATCACATTTATATCAGACATGGAAATATAGTATTTGGAGTTTATACTGCTAGTTTTAGGTTGTGTTCTGGTTCAGTATTTACCCACTATGCTCCCTTTCCTCATGTAGAATGGTAATGTACTATGTGTGACATTGTATTTTGTAAGTTTCACCTGTTTTTTTATTCTGATTTTACAGGGACTGATGAGATTAAGAAATTCCTGTGACTAGGTTACCATGCTCAGAATGGTTTCTTCTAGTTCCCTCCATTTGCCTGTGGATTTCAGGATTCCATTGTTTTTTTCTGCTGAGTAGTACTCCATTGTGTAAATGTACAACATTTTCTCTATCCATTCTACAGTTGAGGGGCATCCAGGATGCTTCCAGGTTCAGGCTATTACAAAAAAGACAAACATGTTATGTATTCATTCATATGTGGATTTTAGACATAGAGTGAAGGATTACCAGCCTACAATCCACACTGCCAAAGAAGCTAGTAAATAAGGGGGACCCTAAGAGAGACATACATGGTCCCCTGAAGAAGGGGAATGGAACAAGATCTCATAAGCAATTGGGAGCATGGGGAGAAGGGGAAAGGAGCTAGAAGAAAAAGAGGGAGAGAACAGAACGGATGTGAAGGACATGAGGGAGCAGGAAGTTTGAGTTGGGGGAAGAATAGAGGAAAGCAAGATAAGAGATACCATAATACAGGGAGCCATTATAGGTTTAAAGAGAAATCAGGCACTAGGAAAATGTCTGGACATCTACAAAGACACAAAAGTAACAATCTAAGCTACAGAATAGAGTCTACATTGAATGCTCTCCCCTGATAATGATATTGATGACTGATTTATATTTCATCCTATAGCCTTCACCCAGCAGCTGGCAGAAGTGGAAGCTGACACCCACAGATATATACTGAACTTAACTGGAATCCAGTTGCAGAGGAGGAGTGATGAGCAAAGGGGTCAAGACAAGGCTGGTGAAACCAACAGAAAGAGCTGACCTGAACAAGGGGGAACTCTTGTTTCCCAGACTGATAGCTGGAAAATCAGCATGGGACTGATCCAGACCCCATGTCAGTGAGGATTACCTTGTAAATCTATGGGGCCTTTTGTAGTAGATCACTACTTATATCTAGCATAGGAATAGATTTTGGGAGTTCATTCCACATAGAGGGATACTACCTGAGCCTAGACATATGCGAGTGGGACTAGGCCCTATCACAAAGGATATGACAGACTCTGAAGATCCCCTGTGTGAGGCCTTACTCTCCATGGAGAGCAGAAAGCTTATGGAATATGTAGGTTGTTAGTTGGAGGGTGGTAGTGAAGGAGGGGAGACAGAGGGAACTGGGATTGACATGTAAAATAATCTTGTTTCTAATTTAAATAAAAATGGAGAGAAAAAAAAAACTCCTGTGAATCTCAAGACTTGAATTTTTGACTTTTAAGCAGAATTGTGAGTGTCAAAGAGTATAGGGACTTTTGAAGTTACACTAAATGTACTTTTGCATTTTAATGTGGCTAAAAGCCTGGGGGCCCAGGGAGTAGATTATGGTGGTTTGAATAAGAATGCCCTATATCATTGGCTTATAGATTTGATTGCTTAGTAGACAGACAATGACACTATTTGAATGGATCAGGAGATATGACCTTCCTCTAGGAATTGGGCTACTAGGAGTGGACTTTGAGGTTTCAAAAGTCCATGTCAAACCCATTGTCTCCCTCTCTGCCTGAAGATTAGGGTGTATCCTTGATTGTGGTGTCTTTTCATAGCAAAACCACAGTTACTCAGAGAAACACAGATGAAAATTTTTTCAATGAAATAATTGCCAAACAAATACAAGAATATATCAAAAAAGGTCACCCACCATGATCAAGCAAACTACATCCCAGAGATTTAGGGATATTTAGGAACCATTAATTCATAAATGCAATCCACTATATAACCAGATTGGAAGATAAATCCCACATTATTATTGAATTACTATAGAAAAACCCCTTGACAATGTCTAACTCACATTTATAATAAAAATTCTGGAGAGATACATGATAGAACAGATATATGTCAACACACCATAAGCTATTTACAAGCCCACAGCCAACATCAATCTAAACAAAAATAAATTGAAAAACATTTCCACTAAAATTAGAAACAAGACAAGGTTGTGGACTTTCTTTGAACCTATTTAGTACAGGATTGAAAGAAGAATACCATGACTTAGAGATCAAAGAAATACAAGTAGGAAAGGAAAAAGCCAAATGATATGATAGTACACATAAGTCAAATGATTTGATAGTATACATAAATGACACAAAAACCTCCTCTTGGAAACTTCTATAGTATATAAACTCAAAAGAGGAAACTCAAATAGCTGAGAAACACTTTAAGAATTGTTCAGCATCCTGAGACTGCAGGGAAATGAAAATCAAAACTACTTTAGATTTAATCTTATATCATTCCCAATGGCAACTATAAATAAAACAATTGACAGCTCATGTTGGTGAGCAGGTGAATTAAGGGCAACACTTGTCAATTACTGATGGGAGTACACATTTGTATAGCTACTATGGAAAGCACTTTGGTGGCTCCTCAGGAGGTTGGGAATAGATCTACCTAAAGATCTAGCTATACCAATGTTGGAAACACACCCAAAAGACACTTCTGCCTACCATAGGCACAGTTGCCAAAACATGTTCAGTTCTGCTCTATTCATAATACCTAGAAATGTGAAAGTCACTAGATTTCCCTTAACAGATGGATAAATCAAGAAAATGCAGCACATTTACACAATGAAATATTAATAATGCTTTAAAATAAAATTAAGTTCATATGCAAATAGTGAGAACTACAAAAAATTCATTCTTAGAGTTGTAACACAGACACAGAAACACATAAATTGTCTTCACTAATATGTGAAGAGTAGCTCATAAGCCAATGAGAAAAAAGCTACAATCCATAGAATCATATAGCTAAGGTATAAGATGGTGGACAGATAGTGCTCTCTAGGAAAGGGAAATAGACTACTGTGGTGATATATTGTGACTGGGCTGCTTTGCTTCTCTGAACTTCAGCTTCAAAGCCAATAACTATCTCTGGGTTTTATTATTCATATTGCAGAATAGTCAGTTACGGTCAGACACTGGGTCGGTACTTGAAAAGGATGAACAAACAGGGTGAGGTGGAGAATGTGATTAAAGGAGGGTATATGGGTAGAAACAGCTAAAATTAGGGCCATATGAGGAGTAGTATGGAAACCTAATAGAGTAGAAGCTGGCTAAAATATATAGATATATGAAGACAGTTTAAATGACATAAACAAACAATGGGGAGACACAGTTCCAAATGGGCATCTCATCACCAAATGAAGCTTCAAGTAATAGGACTGGGTACATTTAATTGAGTTGTTGGACAAAAGAGTATTAGGGAAACCCTGAAACAATTCAGGTTGTGTCTAAGTCTATGTTGCTATTGGTAAATTGATGGGGAATCCTTATTTCAAAAGACAACACCTTGGCAACTCATTGATTATGGAGAAGTTCAGCTGGTGCAAACCTAGAGTATTCACATCTATGTGCTAGAGTTCTTGGCACTCATATATATATATATATATATATATAATATATATATATATATATATATATATTGCATGCATGGTACCAAAGGAGAAATATAAGCATTTACAAAACCTTCAATCTACAATGGTGTCCCACCTGCAAGATCAGCTAGTGTAATGATAACACAAAGATTGTGGGAGTAACCAGCCAGTGTCTGAATTGAATGAAATAGAACCAATAATTGACATTGCTTGTGTAGCCATGAACCTGAGACTAGATAGGTAATGGACCTAGGGAAAAAAGAAACAAATACTACTGTCCTGCTAAAGGAATGTAGCAATAAAAGGACTCCCAATAATATTGTCTTACACTTATAGACCACTGCTTTGCTCAGTCATAATCAGAGAAGCTTCTGCCTGAAGTAGATTGGCACTAATACAGAGAACCAGAGTGAGAAATTTGCAAAGAGTGAGAGAACTAAAGGGGATGTCTCCAACAAACCCATCCTCTCAGGGCTTAGGGAACTCCAAGAAAGAGGAAGTGGACTGAGTATATGAGCCAAAAGTGATGAAGGAAAAGGAAATAATGGTTTCTAAATGCAACAGGAATGAACCACAAACACAGGGCCTATATCTATCTGCACCAGATAGGTTCATGAAGCTAAAGAGGAGAGGACACATGAACATATTCCTAGCCCAGAATTTCTCTCTAACAGATGACCACTTGAAAATTAAATTTAGTTTTCTGCAAGAAAGTCTCACTGGAAAATAAACTGTTCTTAAGAGTAGGCTGTATGCTTTTCAGGAAATGGCTACTAAACTAAATGGCATCTTTGAAGGTTCCTTCTCTCATTAGGTTGTGTCTATGTTTTCTGCTTTTCTTTCTTTTTAATACAATTTTACCCTTTTTATTTTTCTGTCTTTTTTTTCCTTTTCTTTCTTTAACATACATGTACTTTTTGTATTTGGCTTCTGGTTTTATGTTTTTATGTGATTCCTGTGTATTCAGAGAAGTACGTCTCTATTTCTATACCTGTTTCTTGTGCCTTTTAGTGGGACCTTTACCCTCTGATATTTTTTTGTTTTGTCACATTCTGATTCTTATGTTTCTGCCTCATTACATTATACATAATGCTATTTTATTTTATTATTATTCTTTAGAACCTGTCTTTTTCATGTAAAGAAGAAAAGGGGTGTCTCTGAATGGAAGTGTATATATGGATAGGATCTGGGGATTTGGTAGTAGAGTGAGAGGAGATCATATTTGGACATACCATGTGAAAAAATATATTTTCAAAAAAAGAATAAGGTCATAAAATAAAAAGAAAGAGAACAAATATTTCACATATTATCAGATACATTAGAATGTAAGAAGTATTATACTGACAAGGAAATGCAATACAAAGTTACATTTTAACAGCTCAGGAAGAGTATGTACATACAGTAACATTGCTTTACATGATATATCATGATTTATTTTGAATCCATCTAAGTATTGGGTTGTGTTTCTAGACATAATAAAGTTGATAAACATTTCCAGCTCCAATCACTGTGTAACTCAGCTCAAATACTTAATATTTCAGGCATTCAATTTAATGTGGAAAATACAAAAGATAGTAACAAACCCACATTGCTGCATATAGTAGCAACCTAAGGTGTTGTCAGATAATGTAGGAGAAAATCAGGCACATTCTGTTACCACTTCACTTCATTTTATTTCCTCATTTCCAAATACTTAAAATTCACTAAGTTTCAGCAAAGTAAAATGTTTCAAAAATAAATTATTAATTATGACCTTCAACAATCAAAGAATGATCTAGCATTTTTTACTAATTATAATTCATGCAGGATCATATATAATTTATTTAAATACTCTCATGACCTTAGTTTACAACTAATAACTATTAACAAAAGTAGTTGGTGAACTGAGAAATGTGATGTGTGGAGTAAACTGGAGCTAATAAATCATTGAAACAATGTCTGAGGTGCTAGAGGTACAAAGGAGAAATAAGGCATATAACAATAATAATTGGAGAAAATACTAAGAATAATTGTTCTCCACCATTCTGTTTCATTGTTTCTCATGGGCTTTTTGTCCTATCAGATAAATACTTATCATAGGAAAGATCGCTTTGAACTTTGTAGTCAAAATTACTCAGGATGTCTTAAGTTAATTAGATTATTTATTATTATTTGTATTTGAGTCAGAGAAGATGGCCAATATTTCTATGCAAATTGATTCATGACATACATGTGACTGAGCTTAACTTAAGGAAAGTGATTAATGTAACTATAAGCAATGGTTCAACAGTATTTATGCAAGATCATTTGTAATTATCTTGTATGAATGCTATATTCACTCTCATTTTCTTATTGTTTAATTTTAAAGGATAATTGTATTATAAAATAAACAAATGAAGTATGTATATTGTCATCAAGAAATATTAATAATAGGGGAACATGCTAATGCTTTTTTGAGATCTTGCTGTAAATTAAACCCTATGCTTACCTCAATTTATACATTTGATGAATTGTAGTAAAAATTCCATTTTACATGTAATAGCACTTAATAATTTGCTATGAACCAGTAATTCAGTGGGATAAATGAAATAATACCCTTCGATTCTAATATTTAAATATCACTATTAATACTATATTAAATATAAGAATTTGAAATACTATACTTAAGCCAATTGGAAGTTTAAAGTTCATATTATGTTTCAAGTAATTGTTGCAATTACTCTAAGCACTTGCTTCCAACTTGCAAAGTATTACTAATTTTGACATTAGGTTTTTGATAATCTATTCAATAATTGAATTTTCATAGACTATGTTATCCATGTACAATGTAAGAAAAATCTTAGAAAAAAATGGGCTAACTATTTTGTTGATGCCTCTGCAAAAATATCTTTCCTTCTCTTCTGTGTCTTTCTGCCATTGCTGGTAAGGATAAAAAGAAAACACAAATAAAAACACTTAAAGTTCCTAAGTTAGATTGGTATTCTTGTAGCGTTTCTTGCTCTTGTGTATAATAATCAGACCATACGATTCAAATGCTCATTTTCCTCTATTGAAGATATGGCACCTTTCTAACAGCCCATCTCTCCCATTATTTTTATCTAAGTTCTAATAACATGCTTCCTTTAGGTCTAGAATGAAAGCTGATTTTGTTTACTTTTTAGCCTCTGAGAGCTTTTACCTGCTGTAATAATTACTATTAGCTCTGTCAGTACTTCTGTAATTATTCAAGCATTGACTGAAATGAGAATGGAGAGGGCTATTCATTTGATAGTATTTTAAGGGAAGTAGTGGAACTTTGAATTTATTTTAAAGATAAAAGGAGAAAATACTTGCTGGTGTGTTAGATTTGAAATGTTAAAGTAGAGAGTTGAAGCTGAGTTTTAAAGTTTTTCTTGAATAACATTTATGTATATATGTGTGTGTTCATATGTGTGGGGGTTAAAAATGAGTACATGCATGCATGGTTGTAGAAGATAGTAGCTGATACAGGTGTTTGCCTTAAGAACTCTCTACCTAATATTTAGAGGCAGGGTAACTCACTGAATGTAGTACTCACAAATTGGCTAAACTGGGCATACAGTGCATTCTGTCTTTTTCTTTACCCCCTTTACTTTTGATAGGGCCATGCAACACCAGCCAACATCTGAGGAATGCTAGAAATCTGAACGTGTGTCCTCATGCTTGTATTGCCCGTCTTTATCGACATAGTCACCTCCCAAATCCTTCACTATATATCTTAAGATACTAGACACAGATAGATATACATAAGATTATACACAAAAATGAAAAAGTAGAATACTTTTTAAAGATCTTGTTACTTTAAATATCTAATACACTGGTGTGCATGATAGTGGCACTGATTCATTATAAGAATATTTAGCACACATTTTTATTGTATGAAGTTATATTATTCTGGAATGATGACCTCACTAGAAAATACTTTTTTCATGAATTTATTTTTTATATTGCAATATAGTCACATTTTTCCCTTTACTTTTCTCTCCAAACTGTCCCACATACCTATTCAAATTATTAGCCTATCTCATTGTTATTACATGCATAAATGTGTATGCATACACATGTGTATTTCTAAATATAAGTTGATCAGTCAGCATATTATTGTATGTATGCTTTCAGGGCTAAATTTTTGATGCTGCACAACCAATCAGTGTCCATTTCTCTGGGGAGGAGCACCTTTCCCACTCTAATCATTCTTCACTTCCCTATATTTCTTTGTTCAGGTTCATCTACTTTAGCATGTCCATTGTTGCTGTCCTTGTTCAGTTTACATTTAGGCAGTCATGTTGGTGAGACATTATGGGTGTAGATTAATTTATTATTAGGAGATTCAATCTCACAGCAAATTTCTGACTCCAACAGTCTTTCCATCCCTTTTACTGCAACGTTCCCTAAATCTTAAGTGCTTACCTGTTTTTTATCTCTCTCTTTTTTAATACAAATAAAAAACAATCCTACTTTACATACAAATCCCTGGTCCCTCTCCCCCATGTCCTCGCATGCCCTCCACCAATGGCCTATCCCAACCCCATCCACTCTCCAAGAGGGGTGAGGCCTTCCAAAGACAAGTTTTGTAGATGTATCCAGTCATATTGCAGAGGAAGGTGGCAGGAAATTAAACGGGAATACGAAGAGATAAGTGATCTGATGAGGGAAATATGACAGAGTCAAAGGGATAAATTCAGGAGAAGAAGGTAGGTAGAGATAAATTAAAAATAAGAATATCTAAAAAATGACAAGATTCAAACAAATATTTTCCTAAAATCTATAATACATATAGTTTTAATAAATTTTTCTCATCAGGGTTGTTGGTGCCACCTCCAAGAGCCAAGGACCACCCAACAAAAACCCCAACACACGTTGTTGTTTCACAGGTCTTTCAAGACCTAAACACACAGCCTATTTTTATTACCCTTGGTTCCTTCTCACAGATTGAAGGTAAGCCCCTATTCCTTTAGAAAACACATCTCTAAAACTTCTCAATCACATTCATTTATGCTTTTGAGATCTCTATGGACTAGTCATTTAACTTTGGGAAATAACTTAATCTCCCTGCATCATAGTTTCATTCTATAAAACATTAACTACAATGGGTGTTAAGGCAATAAATATTTATTCAAGATGCTTATTGTCCTATATGCTGAAACTCTGACAGTGAGCAAAGCGTACAAAAGGCTGATATTCACACAGAGTGCATATTTCTATGGTAAAGAGACTTGAAACCAGAGCATAACACATGGTAAAATAGGTTATGAGTATCTGAGGTATGACTAAGCAGTGGTGGTTCTGGCATGGGCAATGACTTGTGTTGGATTCTGAGTATCAGGCATGACACACAAATGTATATGCACACACATGAATAGGTGATTCTGATTTTCTCTTAAGTAAAGCATGGAACAAGCTAAGAAAGATTGTGATGGGTTAACTGGTTAAAGAAACCAAAAGAAAAGAGTACTAACATAAACATCCAGCATTTAAAAAGTATGTTCTTAGAAGCATATGGACAAAAGGATTTATGGCACGGTGTTACACTGCACCTTGATGATAAGACTTTTACATTTTTCCCTTTTAAATTTTTCCTTTTTTCTCTTAATGTTTGTTTTAATATGGGGGTGCAGGGGCAGAGGGCAGAAGTGAAAGGGACAGGAAAATGAATGGGTTTGTGTAAAAGACACATATGTAAATAAAAATAAAAGATGAATACTTCAGATCACAAAAATTAGTTCCACATTATAATGTAAATTACTCTATATGCCATTGAATAGCAATTAAAGATGGGGAAAGTTGCCTTAATTAAACTTTAAAAATCAGATCTCTCATGTCTAAAAAAATGTTTTCCATGACCTTTGCTAATTACTCAACTTATTGAAGCATGAAATACTAATTATTTGGAATGCTAAATGTTTTTACAACTTTATCAAATTATTTTTTGGAAAAAAACATGTAGTTTGGTATCTATAGTTTATAAAGAATTTCCTATAATATATATTTATATTGTACATCCTATACCACATTTACATTATATAAAAGCTAGTATACTGAAAATGCAATTAACATTTTCATGCAATTAATTATTTTCATCTCTTAATATTTGGAAACAAAGACAAAAAATGTTAATTGATAGCAATTTCTTGTTGAGAAGAATATATTTGGCTAATGTATTAATCCTTTGTCATTTTCATTGATTTTTTTAGGCCACCAAATTAGTGTTGGTCATGATCAAAGAGCAAATTTTGAGCATGGGGATAGGGAAGAGGAAACTGGGAGAATGAGAAGGGGAGAAGAGGAGGGGTGAAGAGGACATGATGGGGAAGGGGGGTAGAGTTGGGGGAAGAACAGAAGAGAGCAAGATAAGAGATACAATACTATAATAGAGGGAACATTATAGGTTTAAAGAGAAATCAGGCACTAGGGAAATATCTGGAGAGCTACAAAGATGACACTAACTAACAATCTAAGCAACAGGGGAGAGGCTACCTTAAATGTCCTCCCCTGATAATGAGATTGATGACAAGCTTATATGCCATCCTATAGCCTTCATCAAAGTAGATGGTGGAAATAGAAGCAGACCCCCCACAGCTAAACCTTGAATTGAACTGGAATCCAGTTGCAGAGGAGGAGGATTGATGAGCAAAGGGGTCAAGACCGGCTGGTGAAACCCACAGAAACAGCTGAAGAATGGAGAGCTCTTGGTCCCCAGACTAATATCTGGGAAACCAGGATAGGACTGATCCAGACCCCCTGAATGTGGGTGTTAGTGAGGAGACCTCAGAAATCTATGGAGCCCCTTGTAGTGGAGCAGCACATATCCCTAGCATAGGAATGGACTTTGGGAGCCCATCCCACATGGAGTTATACTCTCTGAGCCTAGACAAAAGGGATTGGGCCTAGGCCATATCCCAAAGGATATGACAGACTCTGAAAACACCCTAAGGGAGGCCTCACCCTCCCTGGGTAGCAGAAAGAGTATGGGATAGGAATGCTGTTAGTTGGGGATGAGCAGGAGATGTTGTGAGGGAGAGGGAACTGGGATTGACATGTAAAATAATCTTTCTAAATCAAATAAAAGATCTAAATACAAAAAAGAATGTTAAACTGATGAGAAGAGCTAAGAATTAAACCAAGGCCAGAAAACCATATCCTCCTGGCCAAATGTACAGGCTGGTTTTATTGCAAATAGACTTTCATTAAAGCACAAGCATATCTAGTTTTTAAAAACAGAAATTCTCTTCTAGAATACAGTCATGAAAGGCTTGTTAATGTTACCATTTTAATAGAATTCTTAATTCTGATAACGCCAATGAACAAATGTAATCTGGAGTGAAAAGGAGGGATAATAATGATGACAGGTGACATTGAAAGAGATTTGCAATGTCTCAGTATGTGTTGTGAACTTTTGATTTCTCCTGTCATGACTGTATTTTGTAAAGCAATACTGAATTTTCCTAAGTCTAAAATATATTTATTTTATGTACTTTGACTTATAAACATCAACATGTGAAATATTCTGATTTGTAATTTATTGCTCCTTGTCAAAATGATATAGAAAAATATTTCATATGTTTTGGCTTTCAGTTCTCCTGCATATAAAGCACACTTTGTTTTAGGGTCACCCAAAAAAGGAATTTCCAACGTTTACTCTACAAATCACAATATAATATTTTTGTGGTATTTGTTATGACAGCTTGAACAAACTAATACATAGCCTATATTAACACATACTACACATTATATACTAATATATGCCTTCTTTTCTTTCCTTAACTTATTTCTCAGTAACAATAATCATAATTAATTTTGAATGCATTACCAGCCTACAATCCACACTACCAGAGAAGCTAGTAAACAAGGAGGACTCGAAGAGAGACATATATGGTCCCCTGGAGAAGGGGAAAGGGTCAAGATCCACTGAGCAAATTGGGAGCATGAGAAGAGGGGGGGAGGGAGCTAGAAAAATGAGAAGCGGAGAAGAGGAAGGGCGCAGAGGACATGAGAGAGCAGAAAGGTTGAGTCAGGGGAAGAATAGAAGATAACAAGAATGGAGATACCATAATAGAGGGAGACATTTTAGGTTTACAGAGAAATCAGGCACTAAGGAAATGTCTGGAGACCTACAAAGATGACACCAGCTAACAATCTAAGCAACAGAGGAGAGGCTACCTTAAATGCCTTCCCCTGATAATGAGATTGATAACTGACTTATATGCTACCTGATAGCCCTCATCCAGCAGCTGGTGGAAGTAGAAGCAGACACCCACAACTAATCACTGAACTGAAATGGAATCCCCAGATACAGACGAGTGAAAAGCAAAGGGGTACAGACCAGACTGGTGAAACATACATAAACAGCTGACCTGAACATCAGGAAAGACTTGATCCCCAGACTGATAGCTGGGATACCAGCATGGGACTTATCCAGACCCCAAGCACATGGGTTTCAGTGTGGAAACCTCAGAAAACTACGGTACCTCCTGTAGTAGTTCAGTACTTATCCCAAGCATAGGTGTGGACTTTGGGAGCCCATTTCACAGAGAGGAATACTCCCTGAGCCAAGACATGGGGGTGGGCCTATGCCCTATCCTAAAGGATACGATAGACTCTGATGACACCCTATGGAAGGCGTCACCATCCAGGGGGCGCAGAAAAGATATCTGATAGGTAGGGTTTTAGTTCAGCATGTGATGGTAGGGGAGGACGAGAGGGAGAACGGAACTGGGATTGTCATGTAAAACAATCTTGTTTTTAATTCAAATAAATAAAATCTGGAAAAAAACATATACTTTAAGTAAATGGAACATACTGTGGGACATTAATAATTTTCATAAAACATGCATTATACTGTTTACATTATTATTTTTGCTTTTATAATGAACCACATAAATAGCCACTCAGAGTGAATATATTTTAATACCTTTAGATTTTCTCATAAAGTTATTAAAATTTATTAGGTACTTCTTAGTTATAAACTTATCTGAATATTCTGTTACTAAAGATTATATATGTCTTTGTATATGTATCAATAAAATAAATTTCTGAATGACAAATTTTCAAGCAATCCCACTGTCTATATATTTTGTACACATCATATCATATAGGACAACTTTACGTTATTTTCAGGAAATGCAAGAATTCCTGTTAGCTTACATCATCACACACATCATGCTATAAATTTCTCAATGTTTGAAAATATAAGTGTATGTAATAATTCAAGGAGGTTTTATTTGTATTTTATTACTTTGAATGATTCTGAATATTTATATCGTGTTAAAAGAATAGGTATAAAATTATTTGCTCACCTTTTCCCCTTGCATATTTTAATATTCTTTTTAATTCTTCTCTGCACAAAGTGTTGTCAAAATGATTGATGACAACCTTTTCTTTTCCTTTACAGTAAATTGGTGCTATTTTCTCCTTGCTTGGCTTTTGTTTCCAACAACTGTACTAGAATATGTTTCCATTAATTTTACCTTTCTTAAGTATGAATAAGGTCCTTTCAATAGAAACTTCCAAATTTTTTAATCATTCTTTTAGACATATTATATCCTAATAATGTTATACTTCTGTGCAATCTAATGAGATCTTATTCACACTCTGCTATTCTTTCCCATCCCTTTTGCTGGCATGTCAGCATGTTTTCTAATCGTGGGTCCACTCTTCATGACTCCTTCATTACTTTTAACTTTCACTTCCTTTTTTCCTTCACTCCCTCCTTCCCTCTCATCCCTTCATATATAATTCCTTCCTTGCTTGTATTTTAGCTTCCTTCCTTCCTTCCTTCCTCCATCCCTCCCTTCCTTCCTCAGTTCCTTCCTTTATTGCAGTAACTGTGCAGGTAACTGTGTGTTCATGAAGGCAATCAGCATGTCATATCCAGAAGTACATCTTTCACAGCAGTCTTCTAAATCCTCTACCTCCCACAGTCCTTCCACACCACATCTATGATGCTTCTTTATCCTTGGAGTAGGTGACATACATATCCAGGTGGGGATCAGGCATTTGATTGTTATTTATTTTTATTATGAAAATAAATAATATGTTATTTATTCTCAGTTATTAGAGTCTCATTTTGGTCATTACTCACTGCCAAATGTTATCTCTGACCAAAACTGAGACTCACAGTCTTTGGAAAAAAAACATAAATCTTTAAAGGCACTTTAAACAAACAAACAGCCTTAGAGTAAATCATCAGTAGATTTCCCATGAGGTCTGTGACTTTACTCTCATTTGACTTGGGACAAGGGGTATATACAGTATTAAGATATCTTGCAGGCATTGGTGGCTTATAATTCCAGGACTTGGGAGGCAGAGGCAGGCAGATCTCTGTGAGTTCTAGGCCAGCCTGGTCTCCAGATCGCATGCCAGGATAGGCTCTATAGCTACACAGAGAAACCCTGTCTCGAAAAACCAAAAAAAAAAAAAAAAAAAAAAAAAAGATTTCTTCAGTCTCCAAGAATAAGATTCAAGTACAATCAAGAAGTTGATGATTATGGACATGATACTTATACCTCTGTTATGCTTATTGTAAAATCTTACCAAACAGGACAGCATTGGAGTTAGCTTCAAATCTATGCCAAAAAAAAAAGTTGATTACTTTAAAAACTTGAAATCTACAATTGCACCAGGATACATAACTTCTGCATAGTTTATAGTTTAGCTTATAGAGTCCATAGGTGGATAAGGTCATTAATAATAGTTTTTGTTCAACAGAGACTGTATATTACCTACTGGAACTGAGGGGCAGCCATCAGTTAAATATTCGGTTCAGAGTGAAGCGAATTACTCAGTGTCCTATATCAAAATGTTGTGTAGTGTTTTCCTCAATAATTTCTTACTATCTGGTTCCAGTCATCAACCAGAAAGCTGTGGCAATAACCTTTGTTATTTTGGTATCTGTACCGTGAATAATAAAAACAGATATTTGGGTTCAAGCTGAGTGTCAGAAAAGCAAAGTAGCCAGCACTAGCAGTTACCTCTACCTCAGACTGAATGGGTTGATCCTGTCTCCATGAGCTCTCCTTCAAGCCTCAGACATGTGGAAACAGGGGTAATATTGCTGGGTGGAGTGAGAAATATAAGGTGGGAGGAGACAGGAACTCAGGGATTGCAGTCTGAGACTTGGTAGAGAACATTGCAGTCTGCATTGCACTCTGAAAATATCTAACATGCAGAATTTGGTATAGGAACCTATGATACTTGTGGTCATTAAACAACATGTATATAGGTAACTTGGATAAAGTTCCTTTTCTATTTGTTTTGAAACATAGTTTTGTAAGCTAATAAAAAAGTTTCTATATTGTTGTTTGATATACTCTTAGTTTTTGTTGACTGTGTACCCCATCCTCACCTTTCCCCTAACCACATTCCACCATTCCAATTTAAACCTTTTCACACTGAAATTTCAATTTTCTAATTTCATATCACAATCATTTTAATATCCATACAGCTTCATAAGTCCTTTTGCCCCCCCCCCTTAATCTTTAAGGCCCCACTTCTTTAGATCTGGAATCTATAGACACCCATAGCTATTCTGAACAGTTAAGAACATTTTAGTTCCTATACTTTTAATATTCACATTCCTTATTTTTCATTGTTTCTAAAGGGATCAAAAGTAAGTACAGTAATGGGAAACTTCATCACTAATTTCTTTAACAATGTCATTGCTGTTGAATCTATTCTTCAGTTTCAAAGTTGGTTTCAACTAAATTTTTTTTAAGTACCATCGGAATTCTTTTATATGCTTTCTGGGTATTTACATTTCTGATTTAAATGTATTTTAAATAAGTTACAGTTTTATCTTAGTTATCTGTGGCCATGAATTTTGACACAATTCTGTATCCATCCTCTTTTATTTAAAATGAATTTTATTGAAATTCTTTTTTTGGGGGGTGGTGGTCTCAAGACAGGGTTTCTCCTGGAACTAGTTCTTGTAAACAAGGCTGGTCTCAAACTCACAGAGATTTGCCTGCCTCTGCCTCCTGAGTGCTGGGATTAAAGGCGTGGCTTATTGAAATTTTTAACACATTTTTTTATTACTCATTGTTAGGCCTGATTTATTTTCCTGACATTTTAAGAAAATGAATTATTCAAGGAATCTTGTGTTATTTAATTTCTGATAATTTTCTGTAGTGATAAGAATTTGTCATTTAAGTGAATTCTTACAGGTGTGCTCTATACTTTACACTTGTGTGATATCTTTTATCGCTATTAGTCTACACTGCTTGGTTAGGATAATATTTCCAGTAGTTCTTCCTTACTGTCAGCTCTTTATTATATCAATTGAGACAGTTTCAGTGCAAATGAACTAAACAATTTCTATGATCTGAGTGTTTGGAGAGGATACAAGGCCCTTTTTTTTCCCCAATTTTATAGAATACACTTCTAGCCTCCCCTTTTAGTTCAAGTTGATCATTTTATCACTGCAGAGTGTTTGTTTACAGGTGTGTTAGTGTGGGTATGAGTATATAATGGCATTTATGTGGAGATCAAATTGTTTTTCTGGATTCTTCTTCCATGGTGGAATCTGGGGATTCAACCGAAATCAAAATATTTGGGAAACAAGTGCTTTTACCCATGAGCCATGTCACTAGCCCTCTTGACATTTTCATAAAGTCTCTCCTGACCATAGTATTACCTCTTGTCTTTGAATATTTCCTAATGTCACACATTTCTACACTGTGTCCTTCTTTCTCAGCTATATATTTGGTTGTCTTGATTTTCATGTTTACCACAGTATAACTTTTTATATAGAGTACAATTTAATATTGTGTGTTACTTTCATTTCCTTTTCTTCTGAAGTTTGCAGATCCACATCTAATCTTATTTATGAATACTCTGGATCCTTTAAAGGCTATGCCATTACGGAAGAGAATTAGCCACTAGTGTTTGGCTGTGGAAAACTACAGAACTCTTTTCTTAAACTCTGGCTTGCTTGTCTTGTGTATAAAGCTCATTAAATTTCCAGAGTACTGCAATTTGCTATCCTCATAGTAAATCCTATTTTTATTTTCACTGGCCTCAGAAGGGTAGAATAGAACACAAAAGGTAATTGTGTGGAGAGCCATGTTAATTGGAATACCTTGATCACAAAACACTTTAGCAGTTCTCCTTGTCCCCAGGAGAGCCATTGCAAGTCATTCTGTAGATGCTTCCTCAGCAGATGATACCAAACCATTCATGCACCACGTTTTATATATTCACCATGTTTTATATATTTATATATCCATAATAAAATACAATTATAAATTAGGCATAGTAAGAAAAAATGAAACCTAATAAAAGACAATAGCTATATAAGACACTAGAAGTGATTTAAACTTGTATATTGTTTATTTCTGGAGTTTCCATTTTGTATGTTCAAGTCTTGTTGATCATGACTAAATGAAACTGCCTGAAAAACAGTAACGGTGATGGGAAAAGACCAGAGAATAAATTTGAGATGGTTTTGAAGGGCAAGAAACATACTTACTGTGGACCTTGGGTTTATATCTAATTTACCTGTACAATAATACAAATTAATATGTTACTAAATAGCAATATGAATATTTAGTACTGTGGAATTTTGTATTGTACAAAAAGGA
The DNA here is from genome assembly GCF_003668045.3 of Cricetulus griseus. Classification (NCBI taxonomy): domain Eukaryota; kingdom Metazoa; phylum Chordata; class Mammalia; order Rodentia; family Cricetidae; genus Cricetulus; species Cricetulus griseus. The sequence continues at coordinate 78,983,557 of NW_023276806.1, read as the reverse complement.
AACAGATTAAACAAAAAGGAAACAGATTAACTAAATTTCACTTTAGGGAGTGAGAAGACACTCAAAGATTAAAATTTAGTAAGGATTATAAAGAAAGCCTAAAAGTGAAGAAAATATTTATTGTCTATAAATTGTGTCATGGTGACCCTCTGATAAAATCTGATCAGATACTAGAACGGAAGATTGAACTGCAGAAAGAGTTGTGCAGAACCGTCAGCCTAGGAGGCTAAACAAATAGGAAACTGGAGAAATTCGTGTTATTTTTCTCTCAAGACATATTTTTGAGCAGTCACCATAATTTCAATAAGTATACTGGATTCCCTACACTGTACCTTGATCACATTCACTGCTTCAACTCTCCCAGAATCTTGCTAACACCAATTTGTGTCCTCTTTTCTTCTTTTCCCTATCTTTCCTCTTTCTTCCTCTTCTTTCTTCTTCAGGAGAGAATATCTCACAGCAGCTGTTTTATTCCTCTGGCTCTCATAGTCTTTCTGCCATCATTTATAATATCCCATAGCACTAAGTATAGGGGATGTCTTGTAATTATATTAATTGGGGTAGCCCATAGATCACTGATATATGTTTGTCCAGTTGTGACTTTCTGTTGTCATTTATAATATTAACTTTACTGGACCTTTATCTAACAGAGCATTCTTATTCAACCACCTCTTGAGTAACATGCTATGTACCTTGATTTTTTCATTTATAACATGATTTATTGTACTGCCTGGAAATTCTGCTTATCAAAAAGTTCTTAAATACAAAATAATATTAGAATATTTTAAAGTTTGCTCCTTTATTATTTGTCATATGCTCTTTCTATGACTATGTAAATTAGCTTTGCTTCAAATTCATGATCTTCCTACCTCATTCCCTCCAGTGCTGCAATTACAGGCTTTTGAAACAACATTCACCTCAGTTTCCAAGTATCAATATACTCAGTGAGATGTGGGTTGAATTATGTCTCTTGAAAAGACCCACTGATGTACTAATTCTACCATTTAGGAAATCCTGATTGAGAAAACAAAACAAAACATGTTTTCTAGTTGTAATTAGCTGAGTACATTGACTGGTTCCTAAGGAAAATTGAATGCTTCTTTATTAAGAGCATAAATGAAAACATAGATATAGATGTAAACAAACTGATACCTTTAAGAGACAGATAGAGGGAGATGTTTTCAGTTGACCCAATGATACAATCTAATAGACAAAATAATACCAGGATTTGCCAGGAAGCTACAAGAGTGAACTTATTCTATTCTGGATAGTTAAGGGAGAACATGATTTGTCTAATACTCTAAATCTGAAGTTCTATCCCATAGCTTTCAGAGATGAAGTTGTAGTAAGACACCCAGGTTATGATTCATATTTTAGCCCTATGAGATTAGTACACTTAAAAATAGATCCATATCTATCGGCATGCCCAAACTTAAGTCCAAATGGATCAAAGAACATAAATTCATCCACACTGAACATCCTAGAAGAGAAGGTAGGAGGTACCCTTGAACAAATTGGTATGGAAGACTGCTTTCTGAACACAACAACAGTAGCACAAACATTGAGGTCAACAATTAACAAATGGGACCTCCTGAAAGTGAGACACTTCTGCAAGGCAAAGGACACAATCAGCAAGACAAAATGGCAGCCCACAGAATGGGAAAAGATATTCAACAACCCCACATCTGACAGAAGGCTGATCACCAAAATATACAATGAACTCAAGAAGCTAGCCAGCAAATCATGAAAACATGCAATTAAAAAGTGAAGTGCAAAACTAAATAGACAATTCTCAACAGAGAAACATAAGACAGCTGAAAGACACTTGGAAAAGTGCTCAACATCCTTAACCATCAGGGAAATGCAACTCAAAATACTCTGAGATACCATCTTACTCCTGTCAGAATGGCTAAAATCAATAACACCAATGACAGTCTATGGTGGAGAGGATGTGGAGGAAGAAAAAAACTCCTCCATTGCTCATGGGAGTAAAAACTTGTACAACCACTTTGGAAATCAGTATGGCAGTTTCTCAGGAAAATGGGGACAAGTCTACCTCAAGATCCAGCAATTCCTCTCTTTGGCATATACCCAAAGAATGCACATTCATACATTAAGGACATATGTTCAACCATGTTCATAGCAGGATTATTTATAATTTCCAGAAACTGGAAGCAACCTGGATGCCTCTCAACTGAAGAATGGATGGTGAAAATTTGGTACATTTACACAATAGAGTAATACTCAGCAGAAAAACAAAACAAAACAAAACAAAACAAAACAATGGAATCTTGCAATTCCCAAGCAAAAGATTGCCAGTCTATAATCTGCATTGCCAGAAGAGCTATGAAACAAGGAGGACCAAAAGAGAAGATTGCATAGTCTCTTGAAGAAGGGAGGAGTACAAGAACCCCTGACCAAAGTGGGAGCATGGGTGGGGGAGGAAGTATGTGGATTGGGAAGAAGGGGGGAGAAGAACAAGGGGACTGAGTCAGGGGAGGAATAGAGGAGGTCAAGAAAGGAGAAGCATTGATAGAGGTACACAGTACAGATTTGGAGAGAGGTCTGGCACAGGGGAAATGTTAGGGGATCCACAGCGATGACCCCAACTAAGAATTCAGGCAGTGATGGAGAGGATGCCATTGATGCCCTCCCCCTATAATGAGATCGATGTCTACCTTGATTACCATTCCTAAAACCTTCATGCAGTTGCTGTTCCAAACAGAGACTTGCACCCACAGCTAAGCACTGAACCATGCTCCTGGAATCCAGTTGTGGAGAGAGAGGAGGGATGAACAAAGGAGCCAAGATGGTGCTAGAGAAACCCGCAGAAACAGTTGACCTTACCCACTGAGAGCATAGAGACCCTAGTCATAAAGCTGGGGAAACAACATTGGATTGAACCAGGCCCTCTTAATGGGGGTGCCAGCTAGGAGACCAAGGCAGTCAATGGGACTTCTAACAGTGGAGCCAGTGCTTATCCATAGAGCACAAAAGGTCTTTGGGAACCCATTACTTAAGGAGGGATACTATTGCAACCCAAATACAACAAGGAGGGCTTAGCCCCTCCCCAGAACGATATGAAGGAATTTGAAGGTCCCCTGTTAAGGGCCTCACTATCCCTTGGGAGGAGTTGGTGGATGGGTTGGGGGGGTTGGCGGGGAACATGGGAGGATGGGAGGGCTAGGGAATGGGGGGAATGGATATATAAATATGAGTAGTAATTAAAGAATTTAAATAAAGTTATCTTCAAAAAATATATACATTGGATATTGTATCTACTATTTTTATTGAGTTATGACCAAATAAACATAGAATTATATGTGGTTGCCTTTTCATTCTTGTCATCTTGTATAATATCTGACATTAAAACTGTGCCCATTTTCCAATTTTGGAAAACTGACTTTATATTGGCAACATCCTTGTATAAATAAGGTAAGAAGGTAAGAAGGTAGGTAACCCATCCCCTTAATGTTGAACCAGTAAACACCCTCCTCTGTATGAAGAATACACTTTGTTAAAAGACACTGAGGCATTTTGCTTTCTATATTCCATAGCAGGATTTTTCCCCTTTTTTATTATTAATTCAAGTTAGGGAACAGGCTTGTTTCACATGTAAGTCTCCTATCCCTCTCTCTCCCCTCCCCTCAATATCTCCTCCACCACTTCCAACCTACCCCCCACCCCATCCACCCACCACTCCTCAGGCAGGGTAGGGCCGCCAATAGGGGCTCCACAAAGTCCACCAAATCTTCCTGTGCTGAGCCTAGGCCCCTCCCGATGTGTCCAGAGACAGAGCACATCCCTTCACATGGGATGGGATCTCAAAGCCCCCACACACACCAAGGAAAAATGCCAGTCCATCTCCGGAGGAACCCGGGAATGCAGGGGCCTCCCTGATGGGATCCATGATCAGGGGGCTGGATCAGTCCCACACTAGCCTCCAAACAGCATCGGGTCGATATGCTTTCCCTTTTTCAGGCCAATTGTTTCTGTGCGTTTCTCCAACCTGGTGCAGACCACTTCGATCTTCATTCCTCCCTCTCTTCAACTAGGTTCCAGATTTCAGCTCAGTGTATTTCTGTGGATGTCTGTCTCTGCTTCCATCAGCCACTGGATGAGGGCTCTAGGATAGCATAGAGAGTAGTCATCAATCTCGTTTTAGGGGAAGCGCTTCTAGGCTATCCTCTCCTCCACTGCCCGGACTGTCAGATCGTATCATCCTTGTAGGTCTCTGGAGATCTCCCTAGTTCCAGATCTCTTCTCGGACCTATAGTGGCTCCCTCTGATATGGTATCTCTCATCCTGCTCTCTCTCCTCTATTCTTCCCCCTACACAATATCTCTGCTCCTCCATTTCCTTTCCTCTCCTCTTCTTCTTGTGCTCTTATTGTGGCAGTACCCTCTGCCCTACCCTCATGCTCTCAATTAGCTCAGGAGTTCATGCCACTTCCCATTTGTGAGGTCTATTTATCCTTTAAAGTCTTTCATGATTCCTAGTTTCTTTGGTGAAGAGGATTATAGGCTGGTAAACCTTTGCTCTATGTCTAAAAATCATATATGAATGAGTACATACCATGTTTGTCTTTTTGTGATTGGGTGACCTCACTCAGAATTGTTTCTTCTAGTTCCATCCATTTGCCTGCGAATTTGAAGATTCCATTGCTTTTTTTTCTGCTGAGTAGTACTCCATTGTATAAATGTACCAAATTTTCTCTTTCCATTCTTCAGTTAAGGGGCATCTAGGTTGCTTCCAGGTTCTGGCTATTACAAACAATGCTGCTATGAACATGGTTGAACATATGTCCTAGTATAAACATGCAGTATTTGGGTATATACCCAAGAGAGGAATGGCTGCATCTTGCGGTAGATTGATTCCCATTTTTCTGAGCAACCACCATAATGATTTCCAGAATGGTCTTACAAGTTCACTCTCCTACCAGCAATGGAGGAGTGTTCCTTCTTTCCCGCATCCTCTCCAGCATAGGTTGTCATTGGTATTTTTGATTTTAGTCATTCTGACAGGTGTGAGGTGGTATCTCAGAGTTGTTTTGAGTTGCATTTCTCTGATGGCAAAGGATTTTGAGGACTTTCTTAAGTGTCTTTCAGCCATTTCAGATTTTTGTTTTGGTGTTTTGGTGGCTAGCTTTTTGAACTCCTTGTGTATTTTGGAAATCAGTCCTCTGTCAGATGTGGAGTTGGTGAAGATCTTTTCCCATTCTGTGGGTGGTCGTTTTGTCTTACTGACTGTGTCCTTTGCCTTACAGAAGCTTCTCAGTTTCAGGAGGTCCCATTTATTGATTGCAGACCTCAGTGTCTGTGCTCCTGGTGTGATGTTCAGGAATCAGTCTCCTGTGTCAATTTGTTCATCAAGGGTAATTCCCACTTTCTCTTCTGGAAGATTCAGTGTGGCTGGATTTATGCTGAGATCTTTGATCCATTTGCACTTAAGTTTCGTGCATGGTGACAGGTATGGGTCAATCTGCAATCTTCTGCATGTCTGAATCCAATTGTGCCAGCAACATTTGTTGAAGATGCTATCTTTTTTCCATTGTATAGATTTAGCACCTTTGTCAAAAATAAGGTATCCATAGGTGTGTGGGTTAATATCTGGGTCTTCAATTCAATTCCATTGGTCTATCTGTCTATTCTTGTGCCAATACCAAGCTGTTTTCAGAACTATGGATCTATAGTAGAGCTTCAAGTCAGGGATGGTGATGCCTCCAGAAGATATTTTATTGTAAAGAGTTGTTTTGGCTATCCTGGGTTTTTTATTTTTCCATATAAAGTTGAGTATTGTTCTTTCAATGTCTGTGAAAAACTGTGTTGGGATTTTGATGGGGATTGCGTTGAATCTGTAGATTGCTTTTGGTAGGATTGCCATTTTTACTATGTTAATTCCATCTATCCAAGAGAATGGGAGATCTTTCCATTTTCTGGTATCTTCTTTAATTTCTTTCTTTAAAGTCTTAAAGTTCTTATTGTACAGGTCTTTCACATTTTTGGTTAGTGTTACACCAAGATATTTTATGTCGCTTGTGGATATTGTGAAAGGTGATGTTTCCATGATTTCTTTCTCATTGAGTTTATCATCTGTATACAGTAGGGCTACAGATTTTTTTAGTTAATTTTGGATCCTTCTACCTTGCTGAAAGTGTTTATCAGCTGTAGGAGATTCCTGGTAGAGTTTTCAGGTCACTTATGTAGACTATCATGTCATCTGCAAATAGTGAAAGTTTGACTTCGTCCTTTGTAATTTGTATCCCTTTGATCCCCTGTTCTTGTCTTATTGCTCTAGCTAGAACTTCAAGTACCATATTGCAGAGGTATGGAGAGAGTGGACAGCCTTGTGTTGGTCCTAATTTTAGAGGAAACACTTTGAGTTTCTCTCCATTTAGTTTGATGTTCGCTATTGGTTTGGTATATATTGCGTTTATCATGTTTAGATATGCTCCTGTTATTCCTTTTCTCTCCAAGATCTTTATCATGAAGGGATGTTGGATTTTGTTAAAGGCTTTTTCAGTATCTAGTGAGATGATCATGTGGTTTTTCTTTTTCAGTTTGTTTATATGGTGGATTACATTGATGCTTTTTCTTATATTGAACAATCCTTGCATCCATTGGATGAAGCCTACTTGATGGTGGTGGATGATTTTTCTGATATGTTCTTGGAATCAATTTGCCAATATTTTATGGAGTATTTTAGCATCGATATTCATGAGGGATATCAGTCTGTAGTTCTCTTTATTAGTCTTATCTTTGTGTGGCTTGGCTATCAAAGTGATTGTAGCCTTGTAGAAAGAGTTTGGCAATATCCCATCTGCTTCTATTGTGTGGAACATTTTGAGGAGTACTGGTATCAGCTCTTGTTTGAATTTCTGGTAGAATTCTGCAGTGAAGCCATCTGGCCCTGGGCTTTTTTTGGTTGGGAGGCTTTTGATGACTGCTTCTATTTCATTAGGGGTTATAGGTCGATTTAAACTGTTTATCTGGTCTTGGTTTAATTTTGGTAAGTGATATTTATCCAGAAAACTGTCCATTTCCATTACATTTTTGAATTTTATGGAGTACAGGTTTTCAAAGTATGACCTGAAGATTCTCTGAATTTCCACAGTGTCCATTGTTATATCCCCCTTTTCATTTCTGATATTGTTAATTAGCATGCTCTCTCTCTGCCTTTTGGTTAGTTTGGCTAGAGGTTTGTCTATCTTGTTGATTTTCTCAAATAACCAACTATTTGTTTCATTAATTTTTTATAATGTTTTCCTAGTTTCTACTTTATTGTTTTCTGCCCTCAGTTTGATTATTTCTTGGTGTCTACTACTCCTTGGTGAGTTTGCTTCTTGTTGCTCCAGTGCTTTCAGTTGTTCTGTCAATTCTGTAATTTTACTTTCTCCAATTTCTTCATGTGGGCACTTAGTGCTATGAATTTCCCTCTTGCACTGCTTTCAGAGTGTCCCATGAGTTTGGGTATGTTGTGTCTGCCTTCTCATTAGATTCTAGGAAATCTTTAATTTTTTTTTTTGTATTTCTTCCTCAACCCAGGAATGGTGCTATTGGGTGTTATTCATTTTCCAAGAGTTTGCAGGTTTTCTGACATTTGTATTGTTGCTGACTTCTAGCTTTAATGCATGGTGGTCTGATAAGATACAGGGGGTTATTTCAATTCTTTTGTAACTATGGAGGTTTGCTTTGTTGCCTACTATGTGGTCAATTTTAGAGAAGGTGCCATGTGGTGCTGAGAAGAAGGTATATTTTTTTGAGTTTGGATGGAATGCTCTATAGATATCCGTTAACCCCAGTTGGGTCATAACTTCTTTCAGATCCTTAGTTCCTTTTTTAAGTTTCTGTGTGGTGGTCCTGTCTAGGGGCGTAAGGGGGGTGTTGAAGTGTCCTACTATAAGTGTGTGTGGTTTTATGTGTGGTTTGAGCTTTAGTAATGTTTCTTTCACAAATGTGGGTGCCTTCGTATTTGGGGCATAGATGTTCAGGATTGAGATTTCATCTTGATGGACTTTTCTTGTGATGAGTATGAAATGCCCTTCTTCATCTCTTTTGATTGATTTTAGTTTAAAGTCCAATATGTTAGATATTAGGATTGCTACACCAGCTTATTTCTTGAGTCCATTTGATTGGAAAATCTTTTCCCATCCTTTTACTCTAAGGTATCGCCTGTCTTTGAAGTTGAGGTGTGTTTCTTGTAAACAGCAGAAGGATGGATTCTGTCTTCGAATCCATTCTGTTAGCCTATATCTTTTGGGGGGTAATTTAAGACCATTGACGTTTAGGGATATTAATGTCCATTGTTTGTTGGTTCTTGTTTGTTTTGGATTTATTGTTGGTGGTGTCATTGTGTGTGGATTTTGCCCTTCTGCTTCTTTTTGTGTTTGGTAAAATTAGATTATCTATTGCCTGTGTTTTTGTGCATTAGTTATGTTCCTTGGGTTGGAGTTTTCCTTCCAGAACCTTCCGTAGTGCTGGATTTGTGGATATGTATTGTTTAAATCTGTTTTTGTCATGGAATATCCTGTTTTCTCCATCTATAGTGATTGAAAGTTTTGCTGGGTACAGTATTCTGGGTTGACATCCATGCTCCCTTAGTGCTTGTAGGGTATCTATCCAAGACCTTCTGGCTTTCAGAGTTTCCATTGAGAAGTCAGGTGTGATTCTAATTCATTTGCTTTTATATGTTACTTGGCCTTTTTTCTTTGCTGCTCTTAATATTTTGTCTTTATTCTGTAGATTTGGAGTTTTGATTATTATGTGCCGGGGGGACTTCTTTTTGTGGTCCAGTCTGTTTGGCATCCTGTAAGCTTCTTGTACTTTCATAGGCATATCCTTCTGTAGGTTGGGAAAGTTTTCTTCTATGATTTTGTTGAATATGTTTTCTGTACCTTTGAGCAGTGTTTCTTCACCTTCTTCTATAACTCTTATTCTTAGGTTTGGTCTTTTCATGGTGTCCCATATTTCCTGGGTATTTTGTGTTAGGGATTTGTTGGACTTGAGGTTTTCTTTGGTTGATGAATATATATCCTCTAGCGAGTCTTCAATAGCTGAGATTCTCTCTTCTGTCTCTTGGATTCTATTAGTTATACTCAAGTCTTTAGTTCCTTATCATTTATCCAGTCTTTCCATTTCCAGCATCACCTCATTCTGTGTTTTCTTTATTGTGTCTAATTCAGCTTTCATGCTTTGAACTGTTTCAAGAGCTTCCTTCCCATGGTTGGTTGTTTTATCCTGGGTTTCTTTAGTTCTTTAAGAGATTTGTTTATTTCTTGAATGTTTTGGTTTGTCTTTTTCCTCCATTTCATTTAATTTTTTGCTTGCTTTTTGTTCTATTTCTTTAAGGGATTTTCTTGTTTCCTCTTTGAAGGTCTCTATCATCTTGCTGAGATAATTTTTGAGGTCCATCTCATATTCATGCTCTGTGTTGGGCTTTTCAGATCTTGCTGGAGTGGAGTCCCAGATTCTGGTGGTGTCATATTGGTCTTTCTGTTGTTGAGCGAGTTCTTATTCTGTCTTCTTCCCATATCTTTTTCCAGTGAGTGCAGGTGGGGTCTCTCTAGCTCCTCTTGTTACACAGTAGGGTGTGGGTTCAGGAATTCAATGTCTGAAGCTCTAGATGGTCTTGCCTCTCCTGGTAGTCTCCTCACTCTGAAGGAGTTAGGCCTCCATAGGGATCTGGTGTGTGGGGGTGGTACAGGAAGTAAGAGTGGGGTGTTTCCAGGCTCTGGGGGTTCCTTACCATAGCAGGATTTTTTAAACATTTTGCACCGTAGCACGTTTCCAATAAAGAAAAATTTAGGTACCCTGGATATACAGGCATGTAAAACAAGTAATAAAGCCAATGATTTATGGTGATAAATCATGAAGAAATTTAATTCAAAACAGTTCTTTGGTATAAACATGCACACCCATGTGCAATACACACAATTTTACTACTGATAAAATAAAGAAAATATTTATAAACAGTTAAATTAATTGCTTATATATATTATTATAATTTAGCTAAATAGTTTACACTTCAGAATGCAAATACTCTTTGGTATATTTTAGTCATCAATGCTGAGACTGTTGCTTCATCTCCAACTTTAACACAAAGAGGCAAAATTGCCTTAATGGCTATTTTGAAAAGTAATGGAAGTTCTGTCCTTTTGACACATAAAAATTTATATGAAAATTTCGTGAGAATTTTTAGCAAACAAAATAATTAATCAATAAAACACAATACAATTGAAAGATAGAGTAATTTTGAACATCCTGAAAAATCTTGGCTGGAAAATAGTAAACCTCTTAAGTTTTACAGTTAACATAAATATAATTTATGCTCCTGTAAGAGCAGAAGACTTTGAATGTACATTAAAAACACTACAGTTAAAAACATACAATGTTTTAAAATCTCAAGCAGTGCATAGCTGTCTTTCATGGTGTAAAGAAAGTGTTCAAATTGTGCCTTTGGAACCAACGCTGCTAGAAACAACAAGACTCATTTTATGCTGAATTTGAATTTGAATTTCTTTATCATCACTGTGTGCTTAAATATCACAATTAAGGTAGAAAATGGCTCAGTAGGTAAATGCTGTCTTTTCTTGTACGAGGAATAAAGTTTTAATTCCCAGAAGCCACATAAGTATCAGGTGTCTATGATGTTCCCATCTATACCACCAGTGCTTGAAAGGTTGCAGTAGGCTCAGCAGTTGGATATTGAGAAGTGACATTTCAGTGACTTCTGGGTTCAGTTGAGAGGCTCTGACTTAAAGAAGTAGGTAGGAAACGAGGAGGAAAATTGCTTATACAAACTATTTGCATCTACATGTATAAACACAAATACATACCACACACATATACATGTATTATATACATATGAACACACACATTCACATCTTATACACACATGTGCAATTTTAAATTTTTATTTTAAATTTTAATTGTTTTTGTGACTCTCAATCTGATTCCATGTAGCACCATAAAACTGGTGTATTAAATTGTGTCTCAGCCTGTTCAGTCTGTGGATACTACCTTTAAGTGGCACAAATGTCATAATTTGTAGATTCTACATTTCCCCCTCTCTGGTTCACCATCAGCAATCAAAGTCTGGTAAGTATGCAACAACTTTTAGCACTGGCAGAAGAATCTTTCTTCAGTGCTTACTCCAACCACAGTAAAATCTGCACAAATTAACACTATTATATTCACACTTTTCTCCTGAGATGGGTGTCTCAATTACTTTTCTGTTTCTGTGTAGAGACACAATTAAAAGTCAACTTATAGATGAAAGAGTTTATCAGAATGTATGGCTTCAGGTCGTTATAGTTTATAACATTCATGGTGCAGAAATGACAGCAGGTAGTTTTGACACAGAATCAGAAGCTGAGAGGTTATGGCCTTATCTGACATTATAATATATAATGAAAGAGCTTACTGTAAATAGAGAGTAAGTCCCATCCATAATGACACATATTCTAATAATTCCCAAATACTAACAGTTTCACCAAGTGGAGACCAAGTGTTCAAAGATATAAGCCAATGGGAGCCCTTATTCAAATCATTACATCGTGGTAAAGGACATGTGGATTTGTTAAAATGATGAACCCACAACTGACATATGTTACATTCACATGTTGGTGGTATCCAAGAGATCTAATGGGCTTGTTGACAACTCAAAAAAGAGGGAAACAGTGGCTGGTACTAAAAACCTAATCAGCTTCCCAGGGCTAGTGAAGTCATGAACCTTAGAAAATAAACTACTAGTGCCATTTTGTTAAACCATGAGAGTTTCTTTCTACATTCCAAATCTTGTGTGTGTGTGTGTGTGTGTGTGTGTGTGTGTAACCATTACCACTAATCATAAAAGCTTCTCTTTATAATAAAGTAGAACACCAGAAAAATACAATTAACATAACACAGGTATTAATGGATCATGAAGATCCCAATACCAATTACTACATTTACATCACAGCTCCTGCATCTGCGATTTAGGTAGCATCATATAAGAGACTGCAAAATTATTGGTAGAAGCATCATACCAGTATGTTTTTTTTTCTAAAACAGTCTCTCAAAAAAATGACTGTGCAAACAAGATCTGAACAATGGAACTAGCAGTGGATACAGTTCATTTGGAACTGAGATAATCTAATAGGCCCCTACCTATAGATGAGGAAACAAAGGCAACCAATAAACACCAAGAAAAAGAGAATTAACCATTGCCAGAAATGAGACTCCTAATTGTCCAATACAGAGTAGGCATCTCTAAAACTGCATATACATAACAAAAACAGCAAAAAGAGCCAGTAGAACTAATATATTTGTGAACATACATGTAACAATAATACTTGAGGGGGAAGGGGTTACTAATTTGAGGGTGAGTTTTATGGTATATTTTTACACCGTGTAAAGATGTATTTGCTGAAATTGGGATAATAAAAAGCTGAATGACCAATAGCTAGGTAAGAGTATAGGTGTGGTTTCCAGAGATTGAATGGAAGAGGAATCAAGGTATAGATGAAAGTTTCTGTCCTGCAGGGTCCTGCAGTTGTTCAGTCCCAAATAAATGCACAGAGGTGCTATTAATTATAAATTGTTTGGCCCATTTCTCACACTGATTACTAACATTGGTTTACAACTTAAATTAGCCCATAATTTTATCTAGGTTTAGCCATGTGGTTTGGTAACTTTTCTCAGTAAGGCATTCTCTGAGTCTGGTTGCCAAATTTGTCTCTGGATTCCTCTTCCCAGAATTCTAGTCTGGTAGCTCCACATACACTTCCTGTCTGGCTAATGACCAATTAGCATTTTATTAAACCAATATGAGTGACAAATCTTTACTGTGTACAAGAGCATTGTTCCACATCATCAAAGCACACAGGAGATGCTAGGAGACATGGAGAGGAAATAAGAGGTATAAGATGAAAGACAGGCAATGTCTCCTGATAGAACACAGATCAATATAAATGGGTTAATTTAAATTATAAGAGCTAGCTGGGAAGAAGCCCAAGCTATAGGCAGAGACTTCATAATTAATAATACGTTTCCATGTAGTTATTTGGGAGCAAGGTGGCAGCTCAAAGAAAAGAATGACTACAGGTAGAGGGTTAAATTTGAAAAGAGTTGGAGAGGAAGGGGGATGGGAAGGGGTTGGAGAAGGGAAAGAGGAAAGCATATCTTTACCTTTTAATTACAATATCTAAAAATAAAAGGGAAAGTTAAATAATAAATTTTTGAACCTGACAGAAATTGTGACTTTCAATGTATTTATCAGAGTTATAACACAATTTTAAAAGAAAACAAATAAATACTCACTACCACACTATTCAAAAGTTTCTTTAAATTTGTTAATTCTTATTGTTTATGGCCACAAAATCAAAAAGTCTTTGCTCATCTCAGTGCCTTAAATATATAGCTATCATCTAGGTTCTAAACCATGAGTGATAAGTTGTTAGAATCCTACCTCCCAGTGCATTTCATCTACATGGGCCCATTGATTTTTGAAGTAACTATACAGAGCATGTCAAGTTCTTCATTTCAAGCTTTTAAATTCAGGCCATCCAGCAACTTTCCTTTGAAGATTTTTATGAAACAGAAGTAATGCACTGAGACCTCCGAGCTATCCTTCCCCCAACAAGAATGCATTCTGCATCACTTTTTATATTCTTAAAATAGTTCTCTGTCCTGTTCATTCTTAGAAGAAGTCTGGCATGAAAGACTATTTGAAAACAAATCAGCATATACAGCTGATCCCTAACCTAGCTTATCTTGCATTTAAAAGCAGCCACATACACATATAGAAAAATATAGGCCAAAATGATACTGGTGACATAGTTCAGTGGATGAATTAACTTTCTTCAAATGATCAGAAAACTGAGTTCAAAGCTGAGGACCAACATTTTAGATGGAGATTGCCAATGCCTACCAATTTATCTCTGATCCATACCCACACTTTTAAATAAATAATAAAAATTAAAGATGATTTGTTTTAAAGAAAAATCATAACATGACCAATTTTTTTAAATATGGTCAATTAAGCCAGGAGACATTGAAAAAAAAGGTTGCATGACTATATCAGTCTTAGTTATGACTGTTAAAAGCCTCCCTGGAATACTTCTTCATAAGTTGAAGTGATTGACATTATAAAGATAAAAACCCTTTGAGCCCAATTCTTAAAGATAGTTTATCGGTGAAGGACCATGACCAAGAATAAACTTCAAAAATGACTTAGTCATTTAGTCAAGTTTGCTGTTTTGATACAGGGGTACATGTAGCTGACATTGGCTTTGAAGTCCAGATTTTCCTGCCATCATCTCCTAAGTACTGGAAGTAATATAACAACAATAATGTCTTTACCATTAGACTCTCCATTTCTCACCTAGTAGCTGTTTTGGAAGGTTTTATGAACAATATTTTTCTCCAAAACTAGTGAATTGATCCTTACTTACAGAAATTATTATTTTCTTTGTAAAACATATAGCAAAATTCAAAGCTTGAAATAAGACACAATTCCAAAATTAGGACTTTGAAACTTCATACCTAAGATACTGCCTAATTTATGCAATTAGTTTAACCAGTATTAGGGTCAATAGCATTCCTGAACATATATAAACTTTATAAAATGGTTATATGATACTCCATCTAGTGGGCACAGAATAACCTTCCCTCATGCTGTCTGTAGGTAAATTGCAAACTATTTTTCTTTAGTTCAAATTAGAAACAAGCTTACTACACCTGTCAATCTCTTATCTCTCCCTCCCCTCCCCCTAAGACTCTACTAGCACTCCACCTCATCCTGCCTCTGCTCCCCAAGGAGAGTAAGGCCCTCCATTAAGGTTCCCCAAAGTCTGTCATATCATCCTGGGCAGGGCCTAGGCCCTTGCCCATGTGTCCTGGCTGAGAGAGCATCCCTCCATGTGGGATGGGCTCTCAAAGTCCCTTCTTACACCAGGAATAAATACTGATCCACTACCAGGGGCCCCATAGAGTGCCGAGGGCTCCTCACTGACATCCACGTTCACATGCTGGCCTGTCAGACATCAGTCTGTGGTACATGTATTCCCCCTTGTTCAGGTCAGCTGTTTCTGTGGGTTTCACCAGCCTGGTACTGACCCACGTGTTCTTCATTCCTCTCTCTCTGCAACTGAATTCTAGAGTTGGGTTCAGTGTATAACTGTGGGTATCTGTCTCTGCTTCCATCAGCCACATAATGAGGGCTCTAGGATGGCATATAAGGCAGGCATCAGTCTCACTATAGGGGAAGGGCATTTAGGATAGCCTCTCCACCATTGCGTAGATTGTCATTTGGTCTCATCCTTGTAGATTTCTGGAAATCTCTCAGTGGCCATGCTGATTTCCAAAGTGATCTTACAAGTTTGCACTCCCAACAGCAATGGATGATTGGACATTTTCTCCACATCCTCTCCAGCATAGACGGTCATTGGTGTATTTGATTTTAACCATTCTGGCCGGAATAAGATGGTATCACAGAGTTATTTTGAGTTGCATTTCCCTGATGACTAAGAATTTTTTGTACCTTAAATGACTTTCAGCCATTTTAGATTCCTCTGTTGAGAATTCTCTAATTCTGCACCACATTTTTTAATTTCATTGATTGGTGTTTTGGTGTCTAGCTTCTTGAGTTCATTGTATATTTTGGATATCAGCCCTCTGTCAAATGTGGGGTTGATGAATATTTTTCCCATTATGTGGACTGTAGTTGTAACTTACTGTGTCCTTTGCCTTACAGAAGTTCCTCAGTTTCAGGAGGTACCATTTATCAATTGTAGATCTCAATGTAGGTTTCACTAATGTTATGTTCAGGAATTGGTCTCCTTTACCAATTTGTTCAAGGGTTTCTCCCAATTTCCCTTCTAGAACATTCAGTGTGGATGCATTTATGTTGAGGACTTTGATCCATTTGGACTTAGGTTTTGTGCATGGTGATAGATATGGATCTATCTGCAATCATCTGCAAATCAGAATCCAGTTATGTCGGCACCATTTGTTGAACATGTATTTATTGTTCCATTGTAAAGATGTAGGGGAAGCTGTAGCCACGAGATGACTTTAGGGTTTAGTTAACATAGATAGTTAAGATGTGACATAAGCAGATTGTTATGTCTTCTTATATTTTACCTTTATGATTGTTAATTTTGGATACTTTAAACTGTTAAATTTTAATCTTCTTTTAGACTAAATGGGGAATTGTAGGGGAAGCTGTAGCCATGCCTACTTAGGGGCTGGCTACAGGTGTGCCTGACCACGCTTGTGAGGGCGTGGTCAGAGTGACATATGTGACTGTGTTTGCGCTTTCGGTTTCTCTTTGCTGCTTGCTGTACAGACTGCTACCACGCTGGTTGGCTAGGTTGCTCTGTAAGTAAGGCTTTTCCCTATTGAATACCCTTATATTTCTACCTGGCTCTGTATTGGTAATTTCCCACTATATATAGATTTAGCTTCTTTGTCAAAATTCAGGTGTTCATAGGTATGTGGGTTAAGATCCGGGTTTTCAATTGGATTCCATTGGTCTATGTGTCTACATTTGTGCCAATACCAAGCTGTTTTCAGGACTATGGCTCTATAATAGAGCTTGAAATCAGAGATGGTGATGCCTCCTGAAGTTCCTTTATTGTACAAGATTGTTTTGGCTATCCTGTGTTTTTTGTTTTTCCATATAAATTTGAGTATTGTTCTTTCAAGTTTTGTGAAGAACTGTGTGGGGATTTTGATGGGGATTGCATTGAATCTGTGGATTGCTTTTGGCAAGATTGCTATTTTTACTAAGTTGATCCTACTTATCCAAGAGCATGGGAGATCTTTGCATTTTCTGGCATCTTTTTAATTTTTTTCTTCAAACACTGAAAGTTCTTACTGTACAGGTCTTTCACTTATTTGGTTAGCATTACCCCCAAAATTTTATGTCGCTTGTGAATATTGCGAAGGGTGATGTTTCTCTGATTTCTTTCTCATTGCATTTATCAGCTGTAAATATTAGGGCTACTAATTTTGGATCCTGCTACCTTGCTTAAAGTGTTTATCAGCTGTAGGAGTTCCCTGGGAGAGATTTTCGGGTCACTTATGTAGACTATCATATCATTGTCAAATAGTGAAAGTTTGACTTCTTCCTTTCCAATTTATATCCCCTTTATTTCCATTTGTTATCGTATTGCTCTAGCTACATCTTCCAGTAAAATATTGAAGCAATATGGAGATAGTCTTGTCTTGTTCCTGATTTTAGAGGAATCACCTTGAGTTTCTCTCCATTTAGTTTGATGTTGGCTGTTGGTTTGCTGTTAACATATTTAAATATGTTCCTGTTATTCTCATTCTCTCTGAGATCTTTATCATGAAAGGATGTTGGATTTTCTCAAAGGCTGTTTCACTGTCCATTGAGATGATCATTTGTTTTTTTCTTTTTCAGTTTGTTTATATGGTGGATTACATTGATGGATTTTCCTATGTTGAACCATCCTTGCATCCCTGGGATGAAGCCTACTTGTTCATAGTGGATGATTTTTCTGATGTGTTCTTGGATTCTGTTTGCCAATATTTTGTTGAGTATTTTTGCATTGATGGTCATGAGGGATATTGGTCAGTAGTTCTCTTTTTTAATTGTATCTTTGTGTACCTAGGGTATCAAAGTAATTGTAGCTTCATAAAAAGTGTTTGGCAATGTCTCTTCTGCTTCTATTTTGTGGAACAATTTAAGGAATACTGGTATTAGCTGCTGTTTGAATTTCTGTTAGAATTCTGCAGTTAAGTCATCTGGCCTTGGGCTTCTTTTTGTTTGTTTGTTGGTTTGTTTGTCTGTTTTTTAGTTGGGAGACTTTTGATTACTGCTTCTATTTCATTAGCTTTTATAGGTCAATTTAAACTGCTTATATGTTCTTGATTTAATTTTGGCAAGTGATATCTATCTAGAAAATTGTCCATTTTCTTTAGATTTTCAAATTTTGTTGAATACAGGTTTTCAAAGTATGACCTGATTTTTCTCTGGATTTCCTCAAACTGTATACTTTACATCTCCTTTTCTTTTCTGATTTTGTTATTTAGCATGCTCTCTCTCTGCCTTTTGGTTAGTTTGGATAGAGGTTTGTCTAAATTGTTGGTCTTCTCATAGATTCATCTTTTTGTTTCATTGATTCTTTGTAATGTTTCCTTAGTTTCTACTTTACTGATTTCAGCCCTCATTTTGATTACCTCCTGGCATCTACTCCCTGTGGTCTGTTTGTTATTTTTGTTCTAAAGCTTTCAATTGTTCTGTCAATTCTCTAGTATGACTTCATGTGGGCACTTAGTGTTATGAACTTTCCTCTTAGCACTGCTTTCAAAGTGTCGAAAAAGTTTGGGTATGTTGTGTGTTCATTCCCATTAAATTCTAAGATGTCTTTAATTTTTTTTTATTACTTCCTTTACACAGGAATGGGTGAATTGGGCATTATTCAATTTCCATGAGTTTGGATGTTTTCTGTAGTTTGTGTTGCTGTTAAATCCTAACTTTAAGCATGGTGGTCTGATAAGGTACAGGGGTTATTTCAATTTTTTTGTATATGTGGAAATTAGCTATGTTGCCAAGTATGTGGTCAATTTTAGAGAAGGTTCCATCTAGTGCTTAGAAGAAGATATATTCTTTTGTGTTTGGATGAAATGTTGTATAGATGTCTGTTAATCCCTTTTGGGTATAACTTCTATTAGATCCTTTGTTTCTTTGTTAAGTTTGTGTCTGGTGATCCTGTCTAGTGGTAAGATTGGGCTGTTGAAGTCTCCTACTATGTGTGGGGTTTTATGTGTGGTTTGAGCTTTTGTAATGTTTCTTTTACAAATGTGGGTGCCTTCGTATTTGGGCATTAGATCTTCAGGACTGAGACTTCACCTTGATGGACTTTTTCTGTGATTATTATGAAATGCCTGTCTTCATATCTTTTGATTCAGTTTAGTTTGAAGTCTATTTTGTTATAAATTTGGATTGCTACACCAGCTTGTTTCTTGGGTCCATTTGATTGGAAAATCTTTTCCCAACCCTTTACTCTGTGGTAACATCTGTCTTTGAAGCTGAGGTGTGTTTCTTGTATACAGCAGAAGGATGGGTTCTGTCTTCATTTCCATTCTGTTAACCTGTATCTTTTATTGGCAGGTTAAGACCATTGATATTGAGGGATATTAATGTCCATTGATTGTTGGTTCTTGTTTGTTTTGGCTTTATTTTTGGTGGTGCCATTGTGTGAGGATTTTGTCCTATTTTTTCTTTTCATGTTTGGTAAATTGGGATTATCTATTGCCTATGTTTTTGCGAGTGTAGTTATCTTTGTTGGGTTGTAGTTTTCCTTCCGGAACTATCTATAGGGTTGGATTTGTGGATATGTGTTTTTAATTCTGGTTTTGTCATGGGATATCTTGTTTTCTCCATCTATAGTGATTGAAAGCTTTGCTGGGTACAGTAGTATGGGTTACCATCCCTTAGTGTTTGTAGGGCATCTATCCAGGACCTTCTGGTTTTCAAATTGTCCATTGAGAAGTCGGGTATAATACTGATAGATCTACCTTTATATGTAATTTGGCCTTTTTCCTTTGCTACTCTTAATATTTTCTTTTTAATCTGTAAGTTCAGTATTTTGATTATTATGTGGCAAGGGGACTTCTTTTTGTGGTGCATTCTATTTGGTGTCTGGAAGCTTCTTGTACTTTCATAGGCATATACTCCTGTAGGTTTGGGAAGTTTTCTTCTATGATGTTGTTGAATATGTTTTCTGTACATTTGAGCTGTATTTCTTCACCTTCTTCTATACCTATTATTCTTAGGTTTGGCCTTTTCACGGTGTTCCATATTTCCTGGATACTTTGGACTTGAGATTTTTCTTTGGTCAATGACTGCATATTGTCTTGCAAGTTTTCAACAACTAAGATTCTCTTGTCCATCTCTTGTATTCTATTGGTTATACTTACATTCTTAGTTCCTGATTGCTCATCCAGCCTTTCTATTTCAAGCATTCCCTCATTCTGTATTTTCTTTATTGATTCTATTCCAAATTTTATGCCTTGAACCGTTTTAATTGTGTCCTTCACTTGTTTGTTTGTTTTTTCTTGGCTTTCTTTAGATTCTTTAAGAGAATTATTTATTTCTTGAGTTTTTCTGTTTGTTTTTTCTTCTATTTATTTAAGAGATTTTCTCATTCCTCTTTAAGGGACTGTGTCATCTTCATAAAGTATTTTTCAAGGTCCTGCACTACTAATTCTTCTTCTTCTTCTTCTTCTTCTTCTTCTTCTTCTTCTTCTTCTTCTTCTTCTTCTTCTTCTTCTTCTTCCTCTTCCTCTTCCTCTTCCTCTTCCTCTTCCTCTTCTTCTCCTTCTCCTTCTCCTTCTCCTCCTCCTCCTCTTCCTCCTCCTTCTCCTGCTCCTCCTTCTCCTCCTCCTCCTCCTCCTTCTCCTCCTCCCCTCTCCATCCTCCTCCTCCTCCTTCTTCCTCTTATGTTGTGCTTTTCAAATCTTGTTGGTTTACCTAATTTCTGGTGGTCTCATATTGGTCTTTCTGTTGTTGAATGTGTTCTTAATCTGTCTTCTTTCCATGTCATCTTCAAGTGGGTGGGGTCTCTCTATCTCTTCTTGTCACTTGGTGGTGTATGTGGGCCAAGACTTCAGTGCCTACAGAAGCTCTTGATGGTCTTGACTCTCCTGGTATTCTCCTCCCTCAGCAGAGGTCAGGGCTCAGCAAATGTCAAGGCAGAGGAGGAAAGAAGAGTGAGCTGTTTCTGGACTCTGGCAGGCCTCCTTGTCTGGGCAGGTCCACTCTATGCCAGGCACAGCCCAGAGTGATACACAGGGTGATGGCAGGAGTTGGGCAGGAGTGGGCCTGGTGCAGAGGGGACACTGAGCCAAGTTGCAAACTTTCACATGTTGAATTTCTGCAACATCTGTCTTTCACCCTGTCTATAATATTAGTTCATTTTCTGCCACAATTTTCTAAAATTTACTAATTTTATGCTTGGTTATTAAAATTATTTCTTGCAGCACATATATGAAGTCCTTGCATTAGATTTATATTTTCTTAAGAGGTGGTAGTATTCATAAATTAATCCTCTATATCAAACTCTTCTGTTTTCATCAGTTTTCAAGCTTCTGGAATAAATTAGGATGTTAAGCTGGCTATCATTTATTCTATAACATTATTTATAATTTTAATCTACATCATACATCTTTTCTCTCTATTTCGTTTCTTTGTCAATAATTACAGTTATCTCCCAAGTACATTTCATATTAACATTTCATGTTCTCAATAGTCAGACTGTCAGGGATGACTATTGTAACAGAAGATTAGATTCTTACCTACTACCATTTCCTGATTTTCTATGCTCTTATATGTTTCTAAAATATTTCTACCTCTGCAGATATCTCTGATAACAACTCTTCAGTCTGTCTAGAACTGCAACACAGGCCATTTTCTTAAAATAAAATAACATGTTACCTAATGCATTTGTTTTGAATATTAAAAGACACTTTTTATCAACCAGAAATTTGTGAACATATTTGTTAATGAAGACAAACAACTTTTATTAAACAACATGTAATAGAGCACCATTCTTTTCTGCATAAACATTTGCTTAATAACTAATATATGATTCTATCATGGCACCAATGATTAGACAGTGAAAACACCTTTTTGACACACATTTCTTTGAGAACAAGTTGCAAATTCCTTTGGAGATAAACTTAGAAGTAGGATGGAATTACCAAAAAGTATCTTTGTGTGTAACTTTGTAAGGAATCATTCACATGCATTCTCTGATTAATGGACCACCATTTTTCATTCCCACTAGCAATGTATCAATGTCATAATATACCTATATAACTTAAAGGTTTATAATTTCCCTTTTGGATATTATACTACCTCTAGTAGAAGCAGTGTTCCACATAGTTTAATTGCTCTAATATAGTGATGATGATATCAAGATGGCAATAAACATACTTGTCTTTTTCAGAGCATAAATTTTATGATATGTAACAATTTTCTTAGCAATATTTGACATTTCATATTATAGTAAACAAAACATGCTAATTTACTAGGCATTATTCTTAGAATAAATGATTTCTCTTCTATTAGAATTCCTTTAATGTGGATAATATATGGGTGAAATATACCACAAATTATCACTAAATATATAGTGATAGCATAAGATTGAAGTTTATCATTTCCAAGTTCTTCATAAAGCTAAAGCTCTTTCCCATTACTTACCTGTCTTATGCCTCTTACACCCATTATTACAATAATTTTCCTATCCACTGAATTCTAGATACATTTGAACACCCACTGTTTGCAGCATCCCATATGCTGTTTTCATAGCATATGCTATTTATTATTTATTTATTTATTTGGGTCTAAAGCTATCCTTGATGTCTTACCTACTTTTACATTGCTGTGATAAGCCACTACAACTGAGATAACATAGTAGAAAAGATTTATTGTTCTAAGAGGCTTAAATTCCATGATGGAAGAGGGAAGCCATGATAGAAAGAGTAGAACCTGAAGACTTATAAGGTGAAACACAATCAGGAGGTAAGGAAATGGAACTGGCACATGACTTAAATGGTGCTGACATAACTGGATGCTGGCATGTAGAAGACTGCAGATAGATCCATGTCTATTGCCATGCACAAAACTTAAGTCCAAAATGGATAAAAGACCTCAAAATAAATCCAGCCACACAGAACTTCTTAGAAGAGAAAGTAGGAGGTACCCTTGAAATAATTGTTACAGGAGACGACTTCTTGAATGTAACAGCAGCAGCACAGACACTGAAATCAACAGTTAATAAATGGGACCACCTGAAGCTGAGAAAATTCTGTAAGGCAATGGACAGAATCAACAAGATAAAACAGCAGCCCACAGAATCAAAAAGATATTCACCAACCCCACTTCTGGCAGAGGGTTGATTTCCAAATTATAAAGAGAACTCAAGAAGGTAGTCACCAAACTGCAGGGGACAGTAAGCCATGCTTGCTAGAAGCTGGCTATAGGTGTGTGTGACCAAGCCTATCAGGGCGTGGTCAAGGTGAAGTTAGAATGATACATGATAGGATTATAAGGTGCTGCAAGGCACATGGGAGGCTCTTCTCTCTGGCTTTTATGCCTTGCTGCCCCTGGTACAAATAAAAATTGACAATGCTCTGGCATATGTCTCCACAAAAATGGAACAGTTTTTAAAATATTATAACATAAAACATGTCACAGGTATACCACACAAACCTACAGGACAAGCAGTGGTTGAGAGAGCTAATAGAACACTTAAGGAAATGCTGCATAGACAGGCTGGGAAGACAA
Source organism: Cricetulus griseus (assembly GCF_003668045.3). NCBI lineage: Eukaryota > Metazoa > Chordata > Mammalia > Rodentia > Cricetidae > Cricetulus > Cricetulus griseus. The sequence continues at coordinate 78,960,259 of NW_023276806.1, read as the reverse complement.
ACCCCCCCAAATATAGGTTTCATAATGCTTTATTGACACTAAACTTTCTTAATGCCAATGAAAAAGGACAAACAGCTGCAGAAAGACACTGGAAAATGGACAAAACTGCTGAACTGAATTAACCAGTATACTTCAAAGATGTATTAACCTCGGTATGGAAGTCTGGTTATGTGTTACATTGGGGTAGGGGTTCTGCATTTGTTTCCACAGGAGAAGAAAAACTTTGGATACCATCAAAGTTGATCAAGATTCAAGATAAAAAAAAACCTATGGAAGAGGAGAAATGACACATATTCTACCAAGGTCTATCTCATAAACTGGATAGAAACCTCACAAAGGAAAGGGAAGTGTTTTGTTTCTATCTTCACAAGAAAACTCATCTCCAGAAGTCCAAGAATACTACATGGGTAGATGCTTAAGAAGAGAAGGTAGCTGTAACCATCAAACAAAAGGAACATGCCATACAGCAATCTTTATAGCTGTCTCTCAAATAACTCTATTTCTCTTTATTTTTCTAGTCCCTATTCAAGTAAATCAATGCTGGATTTAGAGTTGGATTTGGCTTTCCTCCTCTAACATCCAACCTTGTTTTTTACTTTCGAGTTTCTGTATTATATCAAGAAGCCAATTTATATAATACAGAATAAGAAAAGAATTTAAAGACTGTCTTTACGTTTCTTGGCTCTTTCCTTCAAGGTGTGCACCATATCATAATCTTATTTTTCCACGGTTGCCTTTTTCAGCATGCATACATAGACAAGCAAACATTTCTCTGCTAACACTTATGTTTGAGTCCCAATACAGCTAATGAAGACCTGACTGACAGCAATCACTGGATGATCCAGAAGGAAATTGGGCCATACCTCCTAGATTGCATGGTTAAAACTTATTCCATTTCAACTGAGACTCTGACCAGAGTTTCGAGTACTGACTTCAATCAACTTGAGGATTTCAACCTAGATCTTCAATCAAGCAAATCCCATCTAACATGGACTGGATATAATCCATTAGATACTATCATTTTCTTCCCACAGGACCCCACAAGGTTACTGTCATGCCATTTCAGCAGGAAGTAACTTGGAGGATGCTATGCCCCCATCCCCAATTATTGTCTATTAGGGTAGTGTAATCCTAGTTAGGGAAAACTTACTATTGTTTATGGTTGGGATTGGAAGGAGGTGCTCAGACTTGGACACCACCTTTCTGATGACTTTAGGGTATAGCAGATGTAGACAGTTAGGATGTGTCATAACAGATTACTGTATCTTCTTGTATTTCACCTTCATGACTGTTAATTTTGGATACTTTACACTGTTAAGTTTTAAACCTCTTTTAAACTAAAAGGGGAGTTGTAGGGGACAGTAAGCCACACCTACTAGAGGACAGCTATATGTGTGCCTGACCACACCTGTCAGGGCATGGTCAAGGTGAGGTCAGGATGATCCGTGATACGTTTTAAAGGGCCTGCAAGGCACATGGGAGCCCCTTCTCTCTGGCCTGTCTGCCTTGCTGCCCCTGGCATGTTCTGGCTTGCGTTTGGCTGGTGTTTATCTGAATAAAGATATCTTAACCTTATGGACTACAGGTCATCTTGTTACATCAAACCATCAAATAATACAATTAAAAGTAGAGTACAGAACTACATACAGATTCTCAGTAGCATAATCTAAAATGGCTGAAAGACACTTAAGAATGTGTTCAAAATCCTTAGCCATTAGGGAAAAACAAATCAAAACTGAGATACTATCTTACTCCTGTCATAATGGTTAAAATAAAAAACACCAAAGACAGTTTATGCTGGGGAGGATGTGGAGAAAGGGGAACACTTCTCAATTGCTGGTGGGAGTGCAAACTCATACATCCACTTTGCATATCAGTATGGTGGTTCCTCAGGAAAATGGGAATAAGTCTATTCCAAGATCCAGCAATTCCACTCTTAGGCATATACTGCAAATATGCAATTCATTAAACACGGACATCTGTTAAACTATGTTCACAACAACATTATTTGTAATAGCCAGAACCTGGAAGCAACCTAGTTGCCCCCCAAATGAAGACTGGATAAAGAAAATTTGGTACATATACACAATGGAGTACTACTCACCAGAAAAAAAACAACAACAACAATGGAATCTTGAAATTCACAGGCAAATGGATGGAACTACAAGAAACCATCCTGAGTGAGAGAACCAGTCACAAAAAGACAAACATGGTGTGTACTCACTCATATATGGATTTTAGATATAGAGTAAATGATTACCAGCCTACAATCCACACTACCAGAGAAGTTAGTAAATAAGGAGAACCCTAAGAGAGACATACATGGTCCCCTGGAGAAGGGCAAAGGGACAAGATCTCTGGAGCTAGGAAGTATGGGAAAAGGGGAGAGGGGGTTAGAAGAAAAAGATGAGGAGAAGAGTAGGGGAGCGGAGGACTGGAGAAAACAGGACGATTGTGTCAGGGGAAGAATAGAGGAGAACAAGAAAAAATGTTAAGAAGTTATTTCATGAAGCTAGTCATGATTCTAAGATTTATTTACTAGTTTCCAGCAAGTTGGATTCTTATCCTCTTTGCTAAAATGTCTAGTTATAATCAATTCAGTTTTAATGTACTGCAAAACAGAGAAACATTTAATAATTTAAGTTGGCACTGGTAATAGATATTTACTCTATATTGACTTTAAATTCATAATACAACAGTAGTTAAGACTACACAAACAGACCTTGCAAGCTACAAAATAGATTTGATCACAACAGCTAAAGTAGAGAACAATGAGTGTCTTCTATCTTCTTTATTGGGGAATATTCCTAATAGGTATAATTATCAGCTAACCTCTTTTCACTTTTGCAGAAAAAGAAATGTCTATTGCAGTCATTATCAATATGCACAGACTTCCAAAGTGAATATCTGATTGTTTTAATTGCCTGTTTAGCTCTTCCAGGCTGTGACCAATTGTTAAACTGTCCAGTATACCTTTACTCATTAATAATAAATAAAATAATGGAAATGTTTGGTTTCTATTTTTTGGAACAGAGTTTAAGGTGTAGCGTTTGGACACAGGAATAAATTATGCTCCCTGTTATCGATCAAAACATAAATAGGTGCTTATTCAAATTGTAACTTCAGATAAAACTCATGCTTGCATTCAGCAAAATGTTGTAAACAAATTCATTAGGTGACAGCATGGGAGAATTGAAAGGATAGATTATGTAAATTCAAAATAGAACTTACATTCTATTTTCTCCACTTAATTTCCAAAGAAGAAAATTATGTGGCATTCTGAGACTGTTATTTTCTTACAGAAACATTAGTACTACTTAGCAGAATTGTGAATAATACCAAATAAGCTAACAGATATGTGCATCTTCTCTTATTGTAGTGCATTAAAAATCTTGCATGATAATATGAACTGCACAGACCCAGGTGTTTCAAACACTTCTCTCACATGGTAGAAAGTGAACTATGAATGAGTTTATGTGGTTGATCATTTGGCAGTCATATATGCAATGTCATGGGTTCAATATTGGGCATTCCAGAGGAAAGTGAAAGCATGAAACCAAAATATATATGATTTTTAAATTCACATATGATGATTTTTAAAATTTTCTGACAATACAGAGTTTTATATAATTACTTTTTTGGAATTCTCAAAGCATATGAAGATTGTAATATATCACAATGTATAAATTTGAATTTTTATATTGAGAAAAATTGAAAAAAATGTATTTTCTTTCATATTTAGTTTTAGAAATAATGCAATAATTGAAATGTCTTAAATAGAACATTTAGTCTATCTTGTTCTTGTCCATTGCTTTGGTCTTTGTTGTTTATTAGACTACTCAGAAAATTGGTAGTCTCAAGCAATAACAATGTGTGACTGTTACTGCTAATCATCTTTAGTTTAGTTGTCAAGGTAGCCTCTTCATGCAGGTGTCCTTTACAAAAGACAGTGAATGGTAGAGAACAAATGGCTTCCATTTGATCAAGAGAGATGCTAATTTCAGGAACTCTGTGAACCAGGCAACATCACATTAATGGTTTGAAATTACCCTAATTGCTGCCATTACAAATATTGTACACCAAGATATTTTATTTCCTGTGAAACTAGATTGTTAAATATCCATGTCTACCTGTCAGAGAATTTCTGGATAACTAGGTTCAGGACTTTCCTCAGTTTCTGTTTATGCCACTGCTTTTCCTCCCAGGCATCTCAGCTTTCTTTCATATGAATTATTACTCTAAAGGTTTGAAATGGCCTCCAGCACATTGCTCCAAGCACCTAATTTCCATCAAATTTACTGGTCAGTCATGTTCTTTGATGTCCTTTGCCTAACATAGGAATGAAGCTTGCTAATGCACTGTGCAATCAGAATTAATGAATAAAGTAATGACAGGTACTCCTGACACTGAAAGTACATGAAAATATTAATAAATGTCCATTGTTATTACTACTTTTTGCTTTACAATCTTAATTTTTGCATCAATCAACACTGAAACTTTAGTGAATGAAAGATGTAATAATAATTTCTCCTAGTACACCCAGTCTAGGATCAAGTGTCTGAATAACAGTAGTCCTTCAACAACTCTTAGTTTATTTTGTGGCTTCTATATTGAATCTGTAACCTTCCAGATTTACAAGCTGGCATCTTCATTTTATTAGTATTCAACAATGATTTTAGAAGAATCATCTAATTGATTTCTTAAAATTTCTTTCTTCAAATACCATGATTCTACTTAAACCACTGAGTATAATTTCTACCATCTTTAAAGATAGTTAACAACACATTTTGGGACAGAAACATTCTTAAACAAAAGTAAATAATCTGATAAAATAATTAAAACTCTACTTACCATCTATGTTATAGTAAGGATTTAAAGTTGGGAAATGTGAAATAATAGAAGTCTGCTGGATATGGCAGTAGCATTTAGTCCCATTACTCAAGAGGCAGAAGCAGGCAGGACTCTAGCCAGCCTAATATATATAGAGCAAGTTCCAGGACAGCTAGTGTCACCTCTCAAAATCTTGTCTTGAAAAACCAAAAACAAACAAACAAAAATTTCTAGAGGGCACATGCTGAATTTGAGCTAAGCTTATTGAATTAATTGCTATTGTATTTGGGGTATAAAATGCCATGACATGAAGCTTCCATAATATATATATATATATATATATATATATATATATATATTAGATTTTATCTGTAATATTCAAAATATAGTAATCAGTATTTTTGCTTCACTAGAACAGTTGGTATTTTTAAAGGATATTATATGAGGAAAAGCCATTTTACCTCCTAATCTTCTTCATTGGCTACATATTCTTTTAGAAACAACTTGTATACTTACTCCATTAGTCTAACTTCCACTTTTAGTAAAACCTGTTATTTCAATTACAATAAATCTTTTCTGTTTTAATCTTTTTTATTTTTTATGATTTTCATGAATTCTACTATTCTTTTCACACTTGGCTAATACAATAATAACTTAGATTTCTGTAGGATAACTTCATTTATTTCCTGTTACAACACTAGTTGTTTTATTAGTTGTGCAGTGTTTAACATTTTCTAGTATTCTCCCACAAGTTCACTTTCATCTTGGCATACCTTCTGCTTCCCTTTCCTTGGCTTTCTGTCTTCTCCTTCCCTTCTAATTTTACATCTCTTTTTCTACCATTCTGACTTTTGTAGATATTATTTGAAATTTAGTTGTATTTCTTTTGAATTTTATAGATAGCATTTGGAATTTATTTTTGTAAGAATTTATATTGTGGAGATTCTTGCATACACACTTTCTTTTTATTTTGCCACAGAAAGTGCCTTGGTCACTTTTGTCTTATCTTCTTTTGTTATTTTATGAATCTGCATTTCTCTGTATATAAAAAGTCCTTAGGATCTGTCATTCATTCAGAAGTAAGATAATTGAACCTTTTCCTTTTTGAATTCTTTAATTTGGACAGGAATTTATCACTAGATCATATTTAGAACCAAGTATAAACAAGTCAAAGCAGCAATAAATCATTACACCTCTTGCTTGTCTGTGGCCACTCACCCATTCTGTTCAATGGTCTGTCATAGAATATATTACAGGAATCCAGAAACTTGAAATGGGTAGATATATGCCATCATAATTTTGTTTTAAGGTCCACAATAAGCACAGAATAACAAAGGAGTACAAAAGGGGGAGGAAATAAGGTGAGCTTTTTTCCCCTTTGCCTTTGTGGTGTTTTGTAGGGAGTCGTCCCTGCATTCTCCTTTACAAGATGGCGCCTGCATCCAGCAGGCACCAAATGTAAACAAGATTATTGTGCAGGCGCTGGGTAATTTTCCATTCCTTGATCTCTGCCTATTCCGTGGCGTCATATGGCCCGATGAGCTGCAGCCAATCATGGGGTGACACGTCCGAGGCGGCGGTTGCCAGCCTTTATTAGGGGACGGGATTCTTGGCTCGGGGTCTCCGCTCTGGTAAGCTTATGTTCTCCTCTCAAGACACATTAAAGCTTTCCTACAGAAGGATCTGAATGTCCTGTGTGGTTCTTGCTGGCGAGACTATCGCGCGGGACAGTGTTTCAAAGTAACAGAAGATTTACAGAGCTAGGGTGTTTTCCAATTTTCTGACTACAAATGGACTGAGCCACCAAAGGGTTCACATGCACACAGTCATCAGAACAACTGAGTGGTTGAGTGTACATAGACTGAGCCACTAAACGGCTTTGCAAACATACAGTCATCAGAAAAACTGAGAACTGGAAAAACTGTACATGCCGCAAATGAAGCAAAATAACATGATGTTACAGATTCCTCAGACAGTTCTCCCTTTCCTTTACCTCCTAGGACATGGCTCTGCATTCCTATTCCTCTAAATTATTAGAAGTATAATTTATAAGCTTTTGGTCTCTTACTGGTACAGAGCTAAGCACACAATGACAGGATAGGAGCTAATGGACTGGAATAAATAAATGAACAATTGGATTTTGAAGAGAATGCTCAGCAATTAAAAGTACTTGCCGTTTTTGCAAAATACATAGGTTCAGTTCCTAGCACCCAAATTGCAGCCCTCAACTATCTTTGATTATAATTCCAGCAGATCTGATGCCACGTTAGCCTTTGCAAACACAGGAACACATGTGTTGTATATATGTATGTGGAGACAAAGTACTCATAGATGTCATATAAAATACACATATAATTAGCAAACAATCATAAAATTATGTATAGGCAAAGAAGACTCACTATGATCCAGCCCTGTGGGCCAAGAGGTGGAAGAAATAAGCTATTCATTGATTGTGATACTTGCCTGACTTGTACTAAATTACATCACCTGCCCCTCTCAGAGCACTTGAAGTTTAATTTCTTTCTTTCTTTCATTTTACATTTATTCCTTTTATTGAAAATGGATTTTTTTCACTTAATATATCCTGATTATGTTTTTCTCTCTCCTCCTATTACCACACCACCTTCTCTTACATCTGAATCCCTTTCAGTCTCTCAAAAAAAAGAAAGAAAATAAACAGACTTCTAAGGTTTAATAATAAAATTAATTAAAATGTAATGAGATAAAACAATAACTAACATGTCAGAGTTGGATAAAGCAAACAAGCTGAAAGAAAACAGCCAAAGAATAGGCACAAGATATAGAGATCCCTGGTCTTTACACTCAGGAATTCCATAAAAGCACTAAACTAGAAGCCTCCTCTTCCTGCCTCCTCTTTCACCAGATTCTCTGTTCCCTAATGAAGTGATTTGATGGAGACCTCCCATTTAAGGTTGAATATTCCACACTCTCTCATTCTCTAGATAAGTCTGGCTATTTGCTCCCCTATATTCCATCTGTTAAGTAATTTTTTAGAACAGTGTTAGCTGGTGTTAACTTAGGTCACTGGGAAATCTAGTCTCAAGCACTTGGTTATCCAACCAGTATTGGGAATCTTGTAGAGTGTGCCTTAAGTCAAATCAGATATCGGTAGGCTGCTTCCACAAATTTTGTGCCACCATTGCACTAGCTCACTTTGCAGGCAGTACTTCATAGTAGATATAAAGTGTTTATGTCTACTTTGGTGTTTATAGTTCTCCTTTGGTAGTGCTCAATATTCCTTCCTATGCTGAACACACCAGTATCTGGGAATGAAGGCTCTATGTAGGAACCTGTTTGCAGTCTTTGTTTATAACGAATTATGTCAAAGCAGGTACTTATCATCAGTTTGTGGAAAGCAACATAGAGTCTTGACAGATTCCTCATATGGATTGTTTGGGGGTTGCTATGACAACATTTTGGTAAAAAAACCTAATTAGATGTAATCCAGTTTCAGTACTGGCAGCTTCATTTCATGACAAGAAATGTCCCATTATATGTATTTTTTCACTTATATCACCTGCATATATTTTTCGAAGCTTCTACTGTTTTGGGTTTCCCTCCTAACCCTCACATGGCACTCATCCTTCCCTTATCTCCTTTTCACACCTTCCAAAATTGGTCCTCCTTTTCACGATTCCCACCATCCATAACTATCCAGTTACCCTAGGGAGATCTATCTGCACTCCACAATCACTTACTCTATACCTACCCTCTATGGTTCTATGGGTAGTACGTAGTTATCATTGATTTAAAAACTAATATACATATGTAAGTTAATACATACCATATTTGTCTTTCTGGGTCTGGGTTACTTTACTCTGAATGTTATTTTTAGCTCCATCCATTCACCTGTGAATTTCATAAATTCATTTTTAAAAGTCAAACAAAATTTCATTATGTACCACACTTTTTTATCCATTCTATTGCTGAGGTTGTTTTGAATTTTTGGTTTTTCCAAATAGAGCAACAATGAACATGGTTGAGCAAGCTTCTCTTTGGGAGGATGAGGGGTCATTTGGTAGTACATATGGAAATCTCTACAGGAGAAATTTCTTAAAATATTTACATATATGAAAGAAATGTAAATGACATCTCTAAATAATGGGAAATACTAAGACTGGACTAGGTGTCTCTTGCCACCAAATGAAACTTCCAGTGCCAGGAATACAGTATATCTAGTTGAGTTGATGGACAAAGAGATCCCATGATAACCCCCGAGAACCCAGTCTACTGCCAAAGTTATTAGTTTATTTCCACAAATTGGTAGTAAAGACTAATTGCTGAAGCCAACATGTACATAACTCCCTGGAAATACAGAAGTAAAGATGGTGCATCACTAGTTCCTTCACCCCTACTAACTAGTGTTCATGATATTGGCAGGTACTCTGTATGATACCAGAGTACAAAGTAAACACCAAGCCAGCTATGGGTACTTTAAGCTACAATCTTGACTTGTCTGAAAAACACACTGGTACAATAGTGTCATAAATATGTGGGTATATAAACATCATTATATGACTTGAATAGAGGTCATTTAGAAATTTCAAAACAATATAAATATTTAAGTATACTGTAGTTGGTGTAGAACCAGATAGTCTCAAATCACCTACACTTTCAGTTAATCATTTCCTGTCTTTTCCTCTGTCATAGTCCTGGTAGAATATCATTTTATGGTTCTATCACTAAAAAACATATGCTGGTCGGAAATAAATCACTGATCAGAATGCTGCTTAGGATATAAACTTAGTTTAGTGTCATTTCTTCCCATTATTTTTTTTCTTATTTTACAACTATAACTCTAGGCAATCATTCTAATATCCTCTTTGAGGGACACTTCCTGATTCTGGGGTGGGGGTGAGAGACATTTCTGTGTCTACATATCAATTGTTATTGTGTCTATGAACATACAGAAACTACTACTCACTAAGAAAGAAAAATAGAAAGGCTTACACTGCTCCACCTGTAAACTCATGGTTTGTTACAAATGAATGATCAAATGCAAAATATTTTTTCACTTCTTAAATCTTGCAATGTATCATATGGATGTATTTTGTTCAATAATCTGTCATATGTTTGTTAGAGAGGCAAGTACCCTGAATGAAAATAGGAAAATAGGAAAAGTTTCAAATATAAATTTATAATACTTTACCCACAGTCATTTCAGGTACTAAAAAGGGAGACAGCTGAACCCAGAACTAAAGAAAAGTCCTTAGCTCCTAGCTTCACACAGGGAATTCACATGCTGGACAATTTTGTTAACATTATTTTGAAGAAAGGTCTTACATCTTCCCAAGGCCATTGAAAAAATTCAAAACTATGATTTTTTTATTATCAAATGGTTGAACAAAATGTTAGTGACAGTTTTAGAAACATATTATTGGAACAGAAGTTGAAGCAAAATATATATATATATTTCTTGATAATCCATTAAAATCCACATTTCATTTATGTTCATAGATTTTTTTTCTAGGTACTTTGCTTCCTGCCAACCCTGAGGATGATCAATTGCCTTCATTTTGATAAAATTGTTTTCTAACACCTGAAAATTAAAAAAAAAAATACTATAGGGAAACTATCTAGAAATAAAACTTTACATGTTCTAATGTTATATCGAAAAACATTTCCTTTAAAGCCTTATAAGCTTCCTCTGAAGCAGGACTATGGCTTATCCAATGAATCTATGTGGTTGCTTATAGAAGCATGAGTGATAGCTTTTTAGTAGGACTTACTGTATCTCTTTAAGGAAATGCTCCACTTTCCCTATCAACTATCAAGTGAGGTGTGGAGTCCATCCATGACAGAATGTTGACTCCCACAATTGGGTACATCATATACATTTGGTAAAAGGTCCTATCAACAAGGAGTGTGGTAACTACAGAAATAGGGTCCTACCATTTAAATCTGGTGGGCGACTAATAACAGAGACAATTACCTGCTGTATATTTTTTAAGTGTGTGTGTTGGACTGGGCTGCTCAGGTAAATCATTGGCCTCCATCTCCTAGAGAAGTAGCTTAAGCCAGGTGCTGAGATTTTCTACTAACACTTAGGACTTTATGAGTCATCTTTATGTACTTGTGCAGGTTACCCACATTCAAACTCAAATTCAAAAAGTAGAAGATGTTTCTTCTACTTTTTATCTACTTACCAACTGTTTTTGGCCATTTTGAGATGTGGCATGGGATGGGACATGAAGAAGTATTACTAGACTGTACATGAGCAATTTTTGTGAGTATAGGTTTTTCCTGGACACAATATTTTTATCTACATTTCTAAAATATATTTTAACACTGGCCTATCATTACCACTTTAAATTTTGCTGAAATGCTTCATTATTAACCAATGTAATTTCCTAACTGACATTTAAGAGCCAAAAATATTCTCCTGTTTTCCATTAAGACAAACAAAATATCCTTCCACTTTAGTTTTAAAAAATCAATTTTATTTTTATTAAATTTTATTCGTGTTTGTGTGGATGTCCAGTGTCTTTGTCTAGTATACATCCATGTGTTCAATTGAATGGGTGTCTTATCGCTTGTGTGAAGGTCTGAGAACAACTTTTATGATTGAAGCCTCTTCTCCCAACTTTGTGTGGTTATAGAGAACACAAGTTCAGATGATGAGGCTTCTGCATAAAACACCTTAGATACTGAGCCATCTTGCTAATGACCAGATAAATAGACAGTTACTTATGAAATTGTTCAGGCTCTTCACATTTTCAATGACAAATTTGGAATGAAGCAGAATACCTATTTTAAATTTAAGTACTCCATAAAATTAAAAGGAGAAAAAAGAAAACAATTGAATTTCATTCTCTCTTAAACTAAAAATGTGAATAATTCATTTTTTAGCCTTTGACAGCAGTTTCTTCATTCATTTTAAGTAAGTAAAATAATCTTTTTAAAAATTATAAACTGCTTATCTTTTTCTTGTTTTAGAATACATAACAAAATATTTACTATGCTAAAAACATCTATTTTAAACTCCATTTTATCTATATTCAAAATATCCACTGACTTATTTTCTACCAAAAATAATTAATAGGAAAAACAATGAGTTTATAAACTATTAACATATCAAAATAAATTAAGAGTTCCTATTTGATAACACACACATTTTATAACTAATTGACAAAACTTTTATAAACAATCATTAGTAATTCAGAATTTATTCTTCATTACTACAAGATTATTACAGTTATTCTTTCAAGTACTTTCTTTGAAAATTAAATAAATTGTCCATGCTGCAGTTCATTTGATGAGCCACTCTAATTTCTGTACAATTTTTACAAATACAAAATATTGCCATCATTTCCAACTGCTTACATAGCAGGATGCCTTGTCCTCACTTGGATGTTGTGTGAAGATGGTGTCAACTCTATTGCCTCTGTCATAATTCATTAACCAAAGAAGTGTAGCTGCTTAAACTGTAGGAGCTATTCAAATCTTGCTTTCAACGTTGTAAGAAGAATACCTTTTCCTACTTTAAAACATTTCTAAAAGCATAATTTTAAAGTGATGTTATTACATAATTTGGAAACAGTATTTGCATATTCAATCTTTAAAATTAACTGAAAAGCCTTATTATATCACTCATGAGAATACCAGCCTCAGATATATGAGAACATTTTCTTGCTTCCAAGATGAGTTCATTATTTTTATTTATGTGTGTGTATGTAAGACTTTTTGAGCTAATGTGTACCACATGAGCAAACAGGCTGTAGGTAACCAAAGTAAATCATATCTCCTAAAAATTTAGGTGGTTTTGTGCTACCTGATCTGGATTCCAGATACAAACCTGGGTCCAGTACAAGAGCCATAAGTGTTTTTAACTGGTAATCTCTACCTCCAGCCCCAGTGACACACTTACAGAATTATATGTGTGCAGGTGGTTAATTCTATGTCAAGGTAATGTTCTGATAAATAGGGAACAAATATTAGCAAATGCAGTAATTAGTCAGGCTTACACTACTGTCATTTGGTATAATGTGTTTGTTTGAACTAAAGTCTCTTAATTATTGGAGTCATTAATAAATGTCAATAGTAGATAATTTTCTTACATCTCAACAATATTTGAGAAATGCAGAGTTTGGTCTCCTTTATTCAAGTAAACCAGCAGAGGAACTCCCAAGAAGTTCAGTTTTGAATATTGATAACTTTCTTCTCTCTCAAACTTTTAAAAATGTTCATAGCATGATTGTGTTACAATCATTTGTTTATATCCCTGCATTTCTAAATTAAGGTAATTCTATTTCTCATGAACAGCCTGATTTCCTCAGGGTGAACAAAGAAATAAAACTGGTATTTTAGTAGACCTTTCACTTACCCTATTATATTACTGTAAAATGCATTGGCCTTTGAACATACAGGTATAGTTTAGCTTCAAACCCACCCATGCGACATCTATAATAATATTCATCCATGTCTAAGCATGTTGAAGTAAAAAGATTCTGATAATAAATAAAAATGTCTAAAAGATCCAGCACAGAATTCCAAAAATCATATCACAATATTTTAAAGCCACAAAGCAAAACTACATATTTATTTACAGATTATTTATAAAATATAAAATATACCATTATTGTAAGTTACTGATACCAAATATTGGTTTGAAAGAATAAACAGTCACCACCAAAATGAAAGGAAATAATGTACTATTTGTCACTTTATATACATTTTTTTTTATTTTATGCTGTGGGTTGAACATTTTAGAATCTCTCACTTCACAGTAAAATGAAACTGTTGAAGGAAATGGCCGTATTCTGAAAGACATCGTAATAATGAATACATGTGACTAAGCATTTTTTCAAAGCCCATAAAATTGCATAATATAAAAAGCGAAATTTTAAAGTATGAAAAATTTTAGTCCAATTTACAGGTTACAGATCCAAGGACAGTATGCAGAATGTTTAAAAGAATGTTGCATATATCTGAACAGGCTCAGTCATAAAGACAGGAACAAAGAGTACTTTAATGATTGCTTTAATGATTTAGGAAGTGAGTGGTGTGTATATGGAGACACAGTACATAAATATTTTACTTTAATTAATAAAGTTGTTTATGGTTATACGCATAGACTGGTTTTAATAATTAAGTTAATGGATTTGAAGGATTGAGTGCCGAGTTTATATCATGTAGATTGGGAATTTATGAAGTATTACAAGAGTTAAATTTTTCATGTAGTAATAAATGGGAGTTATATGTATTATTATACACATGAACACACAGATACAGATACACACATATGTTTATATGCAGAGAGGGGAAGGAGAGAAAGAGGGAGAGGAAGACGAAGAGGGAGAGAGAGAGAAAGAGACAGAGAAACAGATATTGAATTTTTACTTGGGACCAGAAATGTTTCAGATTTCAAATGTTTAATTTGTTTATAGAATATTTACATCTATACTATGAAATGCTTAGACAATAAAACTCAAATTTAAACACAAAGTTAATTTGTGTTTTATATGAATCCTATACACTGAGCCTAGAAGTTAATTTTATACAACATTTTTGGTTCACCTACATTTTGGCTACAACTTGTCACAGGATATTAGGCTGAATTACCCACATGTGACATCAAATGCTCTAAAAGCATCCATTTGTATAGCTTCTCTGACTTTTTATTCCCCCCCACACACACTATATATATATATATATATATATATATATATATATATATATTATGATTCTTTGTATGGATATATACCCATTAGTACACAAGATCACAAGATGTTTATATGTTCCCTCAGTTATGGGGGGGCAAAGCAAAAATAACCCAGTAGTGATATGTAGAGTTAGTGTCAATTTCTTGGTTTCAATAGCATTCTTCAGAAAACATGGGTGACATAAAATTTAAAAGGTATAAGAAAAAATTATATGCATAAATAATTTTTAAGAGCTATAGGACAAGGTTGCAATTATAGCTCAAAGATGAGCTTAGCACACCTTGGATTTGGACTCAGTAACCCCAAGATGGCATATAAAGGAATATGAAATCTGAAATACTGTTAAGAAAATACATATCAATATTAGGCAGTAAATAACAACAAAGAGTAAGTTTCTTCTTAGTAGTGAGAACCACTATGGGGTTAGGGAGAAACCTGGTGCTAGGGTAATTCTCAAGAATCCACAAGTATGACCCCAGCTAAGATTCCTATCAATAGTGGAGAGGATGCCTAAACTGTCTTTCTTTTTGTTAACTGCCGTATCCTTCTATATTCTTTAGTAATAATCAATGTTTTAAATCCCTTGTACAGGAGCTGGGAAGATAGTTCAGTCAGTAAAGGGTTTGCTTGAAAAGATGAGAACATGAGTTTGATATACAGAACATACATAAAAAATTATGTGATCCATGAGGGGAGGATAAGTAGATCTTTAGGCTCATAAACTAGGAAGTTGTGTTTAATAGGTGAGGTCTAGTCAAAGGAAATAATTTGCCTCCGGAAAAGGTGGGTGGCTCCTGAGTCAGATTATCTGAGTTATCATCTAGACATGGCCCATATGGTCCTTTACTAGGGACCTAACACAGTTGTGAACTTACAGGCATGTGAACCGGGGAACAAATACATACTAAGCAAAATAATACCCTTGTTCCCCCAGTTATATTTTGCAACTTAAGCCAAGCTATGGTATAGGCATAGTCATGACCACATTCTCACTCAGAAGGGTCTATGCTGTTTTGTTTCATTTGATTTTTTTAATAAATTCAGCTCCATCTCTGATTTTCATCAATCTTGAAAATTAAAATCATCAGTGTCCCTAATGAATAACTCTCAAGAGCACCTACAGAATGGCTCATTGAGCTCTTAACACTTGTTTTTTTGTTTGTTTGTATTTGTTTTTTTTTTTTTTTTTCTAGTCTGAAGTTGCAAAGTCCTTCCCCACTTCTTCCTAAAATAACATGGCTGGGTCTGTCATAGCAATACCCCAGTATGCTGGTACCAACTTGTCTTAAGTAGGCTTACAAAGGAAACATTGAAGATGATACCAGAAGATAACAGATCTCCCCTGTTCACAGATCAGTACAATTAACATAGTACAAAAGACCATTCCACTAAAAAAAAAAAATACACAGATTCAATGCTATGCAATACCCTTCAAAATTCCAACCCAATTCCTGAAAGACCTTGAAATGACAATCTCAACTTCATATGAAAAAAATAAACAAACAAAAACATAATAATAACAAAAATAACAGGATAGCTAACATAATCCATAACAACAAAGGAAGGGCTAGAGTTCTCACATTCTGCATTTCAAGTTATACTACATAGATAAAGTAATAAAAATAGCATGATATTGGCAAATGCAGGCACATTGATCAATGGAATGAAATTGAAAACCCAAAGGGAAATACACATAACTATGATGAACTGATTTTTTATTTGAAAAAGTGAAATAGAAAAACACACTTGAAAAAAGACAGCATCTTTCTTGGTGTAGGACAAGGGATATCTGCTTGTAGAAAAATGTAAATAGAACCATACCTTTCACCACAAAAAAAACTTATAGAAGAGAAAAATTGGGAATTGTTTTGAAATCATTGGCAAAGGAGATGACTTCCTGATCAGAACACTGGTAGCACAGCACTAAGGTTAACAAATAATAAAGAGGACCTCAGGAAACTAAAAAGCAAAGAACAAACTGTAAGGCAAAGGAAACTGGGCTTTGTCAAAGTGGCAGTCTACAGAGTGGGAAAATATTTTTAACAACGCCACATTTCTCAGACAGAGGACTAATATGAAAAATATATAAAGAATCCAAGAAAATAAATGTCAATATACAAAAAGAGTTGAATAATGGTGGGCAACAATTTTTCTCTCTGGTCTTTGCTTAAACTCCTGCCTCTAGGCTCTGGCCCTCTTTGAGTTCCAGTCTTGACTTCCTTCAATGATGAACTGATATGGAGTGTATAGGAATTAAATGTTCTCTATCCTACTTGCTTTTGTTTATGGTATTTCATTAAAGCAATAGTATTCTATACTTCTTGAGTGATCAATATGGCTAAAATGACAACATGTATCATTTATCTCTTTAAAATTTTTAAAGAATCTTCTTGATGCCAAATACTGAGACTCACTATAATCCAAGATAAAGCCACTGAAAGTGCCTCTGCAATATGTCTTAAGAGACTGGAATGTATTCAAAAAGCTGAGCATGTTATTTTTGACTTGATAGTGCTGAGTTTACTTTTCTGTTGTTATTCTGAGACAAATGTTCTAATTCTCTAATTTCACCATTCACCCTTTTCCTTCTTCCCCTTTTCATTCTCTTATAGGTAGATAAATACTTAACTAGAAGTCTTTCTTTTTTTTACAATCTCATTTTACATATCAATCCCAGTTATATCTACCTCTAGTGCTCTTGCTTCCCCTCCCCACTCCCCAGAGAGGGTGAGGCCTCCCAAGGAGAATCACCAAAGTCTGCCACATCACTCGAGGCCTGAACAATGTCTTCCCCTCTGTATATAGGATGAGCAAGATATCACTCCATAGGAAATGGCTCCAATAAGCCAGTTCATGCACTAGGGATAAATACATGTTAGCCTGATAGTTGCCTCACAAACTGCCCCAGCCATCCAACTGTCATCCACATTCAGAGAGCCTATTTGGTCTTATGCAGGTTACAGATATTTTTATATTAGTATCTGGAAATGTATGCCAGGCATTGGTGGCACACACCTTTAATCCCAGCACTCGGGAGGCAGAGGCAGGTGGATCGCTGTGAGTTCGAGACCAGCCTGGCCTACAAGAGCTAGCTCCAGGGCAGCCTCCAAAGCCACAGAGAAACCCTGTCTCGAAAAACCAATGTATATATATATACATTGCTCATGTTGGCTCCAGAACACTAGCCACTAGCATTTTATTTTTCTAATTGAGCTTCCAAATTAGTCTATAATATATTCTGTTACAAAGCTATAAGAATAAGTGCTATTATTATAATTATAGAATCCACTTAAAATTAAGTAAATACTAGCTCACGTTACACTAATAATATTATTCTTGTCAAAACATCCATGTTGTTAACATTATAGTATAGGGTGAAACAAAAGATAATATTTCAAGTATATGGTGTCAAACCTATATGCATACATTTATTTATATGTAAAACATATTTTAAAAATATTTGCTGCAATACTGAATATTTGTAAAAAACCAAAATTTCCCAGTACCTACCATCAGAACTTCCCCTTCATGTGAATAAGTTTCATGTCCTACCTGTGATTTCTGTACCTGTGGGGGAGCACAATTTAATCAGACTTAGGCAGCTTGAGGCAAGTTATCCAAGCTGAGGGCAGCACATTAAATCATAAATCAGTGAAGGCTTATCTATGGGGGGCAGAGATAATACAGTCCATTTATTTTGCCTTGTGATGATCCGACTTGATATAAAGATAGAATTTGAATGAGATTATAATGAGAAGGCAGTATGCCTTTTCTGTTGTCTCTCAGAGAGGAGGGCAGTGGATACCATGCAGGCCATCTCCAATACTGATCTAATCTTTTAGGTTTTCTGGTAGAGTATGTACATGTTTGTGACACAGTGTGTACGGGTATAATAATGGAGATGCTTCTAGGTATATAGAGATAATTCAGTAATCAGTCAGCCTGAGATTTTGTACTCTGCCAATTGCACACTAAGATCAATTGAATCTAATAAGATTAGTGACAATAAAATTATAGAATAACTCAAATGCTTTCAAAATGAACAGCACATTAGTATATTTGCTGGTTCACAAATGATTTCTTGGAAAAATTTCCATGTCTTGATCTTTGTGCCATAATATTTTGTCAACAAGGCAGTATTTGCCACCATGAACTTTCTCATGCTGTACTTCTCAGTTTGAGCAATTAGACATTATTTTTACTGTTTCTAACAAGAGGAAAGAAATAATCCTGAGGACCACAGACTTTAGTCAAGTTCGAACACTTCATTATGATTATTGTATTATATAGAGCACAGGCCATTTATTTCTGACACTCAAAAACAAAATGTTTTAAAGTTTTTCTCTTTTCCTTGAAATCGTCCTTTCTGTATATATGCAGCTTAGTTGTATCGTTTTCTGGGTGATACTTTTTGAACAGTTATTCTGTATCACTCACCTTTCCTGTGTTGGAGTGTGTCTACTGAGAATTCTTTTGCACTGTAGAAGATCCCATATCCATCTTATTCAAGGAAGCTGCTTTTACAAAACCAAGAGTATATACTCATAAAGAAAGAAAGTGTGGGCAGGCAGAACAAATTCAAAGCATTACTAATATGTGACACCAGAGGATTCTATAATTCACTGTGAAACTGCTAGTCTTGAACAGAGATTATAGACAAAAAATAATCCAGGAGAGTGCACTAAAGATGTCCATTTTCATAGCAATGAAGATTATAGAGAATTCACTTCTGTTGAATTGTCAATGTCTTTCCAAAATTCCAGTAATGGTGAGAACTTGAGGACAGAAGGGAGAAAAAGAAGTCTAGGCTTTATCCAGTGTTTATTTTTTGGCTAAACTTGAATAGGCCAAGCAGACATTTCAAAATGGTACCACAATTACATGAGAAAACTCCTTAACAGAAAGTGAAAAACACAGTCATTATTCTTTAATTGTTTTTTTGCTTCAACACTAGATTCTGTTTCTCTCATAAAGAGTCAGAGGTTTTACTTTTGTTTTTTGAAAGAGAAATATATAGAGAATGTACATACAGTTGAGTAGTTACAGAGGTGGGGATGGGTCTGGGAGAAGTTGGAGGAGAAAAAGGAACATGGTCAAAACATATTTTATGAAAATATATGTTCAAATGTTCAACTGAAAAGCAGATTGACCCTGCTGGTACCATACTCTCTATACTAAAATGTCATTTGTATGTGAAAACTGAATGTTAGCCCCATTATCTTTTATTTCACCAAACAAGAGCAAATGTACAACAAGGTCTGATCTTTGTTTCTGACAGGCTGGATGAAATTATACCCTTCCATTGGAAAGTCATGTAGTTACATGTCAAATGAATTAACTGTACAAGGTTCAAAACTTTGCATATAGAATAAAAATGAAAAATACATATGATTTCTTTGTTTTGTTTTGAGAAAGGATCCGTGGCTGTCCTGGAACTCACAGAAGTCCATCTGTCTATGCTTACCAATTGGTAGAATTATATTTTTAATTTTGTTTCCTAATTTTATAGAAAGGGATCTACAAAAATTCTTAGAATTAATAGATAATAAATGGGTTTGAAGCTGTAAGACATTTTTTGGTGGTTTTAGATCAGCCCACCCCACCCATTTTCTTGACAACATAGAGAGAATGATTAATCTTGAGACAGGGAGATTGATAGAGAGATCTACCCATGACAACTCAAGCTCTGTTTTAGCCACCTACCCTAGAATCAAATTGTCCATCAATATTGTAGTCTAATGTATCACATTGTTTTTGATTCAGAAAACTAAGTGTAGCCTTCTTCTCCTGGTGTAAATATGGCACAGATAGATGGTAGAGCAATAATCCAGACAAATATTGCCTAAAATAATATATCTCTGGGGATGGCCATATGGCTTAGCAGATGAAGGCACTTGCCACTTTGCTTGATGACCCGAGTTTGGCATGGAAAAGAAAATAGATTCCCACACATTTTAATCTGACCTTCAAACTTGTACTGGGATACACACACTTTTACCATTCCACCTGCACACAGTCTAAATAAATGACTAAATATAGTGTATACATCATAGGATTAATGTTGTGATTAATTTTACTTATAATTATAAAGTACCCTATCTAGCATATTTCCACAAAAACATTGTATGAGTGATTTGAATGCTATTGTTGCATTATGTATTTCTGTTTTCCTTTTTCTTATTTAAATTTGAAACAGCTTGTTTTATATTTCAGTCCAAGTTCTTTCTGACAAATGTTCTCAATGTGTCATTGATATTTTTCCCTATATTTTGTTTTCAACTTAAAAAATATTTTTAAGACTTTTAAACCTTTAGGTGTGATTTATTAGGGAAAAGCTGTTCTTTTCTGATAAAAATATCATTTTGCCTTTCATCCCAATATACCATTTTTATATTATGATGTGTTACGACTTATTCAGAGTATTCCTTATATCTTCTGTTCTCACCCTCAGTATTACCCTCACTTTCTGTCTCCTTATTTATAGATTCAATCTTGACTTTTCACTTTTATTCTATCCACAGCACATATGTCTTATTATTCCCCTCTCTGCATCACCCACAAAATTCCTGTCTACTTTTCTGGCTCTGAAAGTTCTTTAGCTTGTGCACCCAACTCTAAAGGTTCAGCGTTAGGATACTCAAACAAAACAGATCATGTTTTGTTTTTCTTTCCAGTTCTGGGTTAGCTGACTCCTCAGTCTTTATGATATT
The DNA here is from genome assembly GCF_003668045.3 of Cricetulus griseus. NCBI lineage: Eukaryota > Metazoa > Chordata > Mammalia > Rodentia > Cricetidae > Cricetulus > Cricetulus griseus. The sequence continues at coordinate 78,939,036 of NW_023276806.1, read as the reverse complement.
TTCCACTCCAATCCATTTACATGAAAATTTTATGATTCACTTCATTAATGAAAATTAAGTTTCATCATGTATATATAAAACATTTTCCCATCTGTTCATTAGTTGGAAGTCACATTGTCGCTTCTTTTTGTTTTCATTTCCTAGATATTTTTGTTAGAGAATCAATAAATATGGCAAAGCAAATATCTTTGAAGTAGGATTTAGAATCATTTGAGAGTTTGTCAGGGAGTGGCAAATCAGGGTCATATGGCAGGGCTACTGGTAGCTTTTTTAGAATACTTACACTAACTTCCAGCATATCTGCACTAGTTATTGGCATTTTTCTATATACCTCTTGTAACTTCTGAAATCAGAAGTCAGATTTGACAGTTTTTTTCTTCTGAATTATTATTTAGTCTGTTGATTTTGTTGTCTTTGTTTTTCATGATTCTTCATGTTCTTTGATTTTACTGTGCTCTTCTATTTCCTATTAAAACCTTTACTTTTTATTACTAATAATTTTATTCTCTTTAGCAATTGCATACACACGTTAGGGAGGAGGGCAAGGAGAGGAAGCTGGGATTGACATGTGAAGCAATCTTGTTTCTAATTTAAATAAGAAATAAAATTGAAAAAATAATAAAATTGAAAAAATAAGAACCTAGAAAATTCTTTAATAATATGTTAAAATAATGTTAAAGAAATAGATGATTGTTGCATGACATAGAAACATTGGTGCTCAATATAAAATGCATTGAAATCAAAGGACCTGTTTATTATAGAGTTGTGATATGCCCTTCACATTTTTTAGACAGTGATGCTATAGTGCTCAGCCTTGTATTGAGGTAATGGCTCAAGCAATTCCCCTTACTTCGCTCTTTAAGTAAATGAGACTAGAGTTACCCTAAATCTCTTGATGTTTTGTCAATAGAATGATAATTTTCAAATAGAAAGATTAATAGGAAATATAGTGAATACTTTATAAGCATAATATCATTGACATTTGATTAAAATTAAATAAACTACAGACTCAAATATTCTTATTTAAATAACATAATTAGAGATCCTGCATGATAATATGTAGCATATTAGATTTATTCATATAATTCGTACAAATTTTAGAAAATTGTGGTAAAATTAACTCAAATATATAATGATTCACATGTGAACAGGACCAGCATGTTGTTCTTCACTAGCAAAGTTCTAAGGGGTGGAGCAGAGAGATGAAAGGATAAGGAAGATAGAAAAGCTGAGATCAGTAGGTCTTGCCAATCTATGTCTTATGCCATGCAAGTTTATTGAGAACGACAGCATGTTGCATACTATTTGCAGGAGGAAAATGATATGAAGCAGTTAGAGTGGAATAAAGAAATCCTGTGTGTGTGTGTGTGTGTGTGTGTGTGTGTGTGTGTGTGTGTGTGTGTGTGTGTCAGGATTTCTCTATATCTCTGTAGTGTTATAGGCTGTCCTGGAACTAGCTCTTGTAGACCAGGCTGATCTCAATCTCACAGAAAGCCCCCTGCCTCTGCCTCCCAAGTGCTGGGATTAATGGCATTTGCCATCAGCGCCTGGCTTAATCAGGCAATCTTATACAAAGAATGTACTGCTGCTCCCAGACCATCCAATCATATTCCTGCTTTTAAAGAATACAATGCATTCCTTCTCCATACATCAGGCCTTGTAGAAAATCTTCCAAAGACCTGGCCCCAGGCTGTCTCTGACTCTGTCAAACCTGTTCCTGGTTTAGGGGAACTATGTTTCTTTATGGTACATCAGGACCTCAGGGAATTCTGTGGTAGGTGTAGCCTTCATCAAAAACTTGATGGGAAAAATGACTTCATTTTTGCATAGTGGGTAAAAACCAGATGTTGAACTAGAAATAGCCACTATATATGATACCTCCAGGGATAAATAAGAAAGCCTGGCATGACCACATGCACATCTATAACCCCAACATTTAGAAGGAGCAGAAAGGATTTCTCAAGTGTAAGACCATCTTGTGTCATAGCATGATTTACACTCTGGGCTACAGAATATGATTCTGAAAATTCAGAAGAGAAAAATATGTAAAATATTCAGAGAAAAAAATATTACAACTTATGAAATGTGCCCACGTTGTTGAGTGCTAGAATCTCTAGAGGGCTGCAATTTACTCCTGAACTCTGTTATTTAAAGGCTTCTAGTAGATACTCTTTGGAAACAGTTGCATAAACCCCAGAGAAAACTATTGTATCCTAGAAATCTGCTAATTAAAGCAATATTTCTGAGTTGTATTGTGACACATCTGGCCTAAAAATAGCTATTTGAACAGAAATGTGTGGAGTGGAGTTAGTCTAGCGGAATGATTAGAAATGCACTCAATTCTTTCTTTACACAATAAAGGTAATCAAACATTTGAGAGAAACTGAAGCTATGCAAAGTCATAGTCCTATTATGAAGCAATGTGGATGAAGATTTTAAGTATTTTAAGGCAAATGTATATTGAAACACTAAATATATTTTTATATGATGTAGATATATATAATTTTAAACCTTTATTTATTATTTTATGTTCATAAGTACTTTGTTTTATGTATCTGTATGCAAGGAATATGTTCCTGTTGGCCGTGGAGGCCAAAATAGGTCAGATATTTCCAGAACTTGTTGTTATAGGTAGTTGTGCACCACCATATGGGTACTGGGAAATAAACCCTGGTTCTTTTGGAGAGCTGTAAATGCTCATAACTACTGAGTCATTTCTCCAGTCCCAGGCATGTATAACTAATTATAAGCTCATTCACAAACTCATTAACTCTAAGTTTAGTAATATTTGTATATCCAATACAATATTCTATCTCTGTGTGTTGCTATTCAGCTTGCAGAAGTAAAGCAGTATGGAAAACTACAGAAAGTTTCTCAAAGAGAAATACGGTAGGAAATCTATGCAGAATTACATGCCTAAAACATCTTCACATTCAAAATATCAAAAAATGAGGGTAAAAATCTTGATCCATACAGAAATTGAACTTAGGACATACTAACAAATTCTATTCAGAGCTGAGTATCAATATACATTTCTCATGATCATTGAAACTGTAATTCAACAAAAAATATAATGAAATCTTCTGTAAAAGCAAGAACTTTAGCAAGAATATGTGGCAGGAAAAACACGTTTGGCCTTCCTGAGGTTGTAGTGACTGAACTAAGGCCTTCATGAGGAGAATACAGTGATACAAAATATTGGCAAATATAGTTTTATGAGAATGTACAAATACATTACATAGTTCCCACTTTAGAAGGAACCGAGTACAAGATGCTATGGCCTATTGAGAAAGAAAGGAAACACTGAACTCTAACATAAGATAGTGAAGCACAGTCCATCACATAATCAGTTTGATTTACAATACTTAGGAAGAAGGAACCAGTAGCAATTTGGGGGCAAGAGCAATTATTTTTTAAAAACTATTAGGTTTCTTGATGAGCAGAAACAGAATATCTCCTTTCTTAGCATAGATTCTGGCATAAAATTAGCACTACACAATAAAGAGATGATACATAAACAATTTCATTTTTCTTCAGATGTCATCTCTTTCAGTGGTGTCACATATGTGTCTTCATTTCTACAAGGGCATTATTTGTTCAGGGTTTGAAAGCATGATTCATCTGAACATTTTAAGCAAACAACAGAGAGAACACTGATTGTAAGACACCAAGACCCTCCTTAGGTCTTTATATGTCCCCAGGAATGAAGCAACCACACTGCCCAAGGAGAGTCTAGTGTTTCAATAGTCTACTACATTACATCAAGATAGAATGATTAAAAGTTTCTATGACCTTTAAAATAAGATTAATTGCATGGGACCAGCAAAAAGAGGAAAGACTAGAAGAGAACTCAGTCAATTGATTATTTTTGCAAAAGAGTAAATTGTATATAGTACTAGAGATAAATGATTATAAATTTCCTGTGTTACTTATGCAGCATTTCTTCATAGTCAATATAATTTCACTTTGCTTACCTTTACCAATGCAAAGTTTAAGAAAAAAAGAGGAGCAAGGAATATTCATTTTGCTCCTCCACCTCTTGTAGAGCTTGTTGATTTAGCAACAAGGCTTATTGTCTATAATTTTGATTTAAGGAAGATGCCTTTTCCATCCATAACCACACATCCACTGTTCCTTTCCTAGGGATATCCTTGCTTCAGCTTAGTTCCTTACTTTATACCTAACATCTGTAGTTAAATGGATTGTAGCATACAATGAATGTCTCAGCAGCTAACATTTACATAGAAACAAGCACATACCATATTTTTGCTTTTTGGAATAGGTTACCTCATTCAGGATTATTTTCTTTCTAATTCCATTCATTTACCTGTGAATTTCATGTTTTCATTTTTAATAACTGAATAATAGCCCATTGTGTAAATGTTCTACACTTTTGTATCCATGGGTCCATTTACAAAGTAATGGGCTGCTTTAAAATTCTAGCATTTATGAATACAGCAGCAGTGAATATAGTAGGGCAAGTGTCTATTTAGTAGATGTAGAGTCCTTTTGATATATGTTCAAGAGTGGTATAGTTGAATCTTGAGGTTGATATATTCTCAGAATCCTGAGTAACTGCCACACTAAATGACATATTATCTATGCATGTTTGCACTGTTAGCAATTAATGAATGTTCCTCTTACCCAATGTCCTTGCCAGCATGAGCTGCCATTTGTTCTATTGATCCTGGGAATTCTGATTGGTGTAAGATGAAATCTCAAACCAGTGTTAATTTGCATTACCCTGATGTCTACAGCTGTTGAGCATTCACTAATTTTTTTTTCATCATTTGAGCATCTTCTTTTGAGAACTCTGTTTTGATCAGTACCTCACTGGAAAAGTGAGTTGTTTTTTCATGTCCAGTCTTATAAGTTCTTCATATGTTTTGGATATTATCCATCTATTTAATATGAAACTGGTAAATTCCTTTCCTATTCTGTAGCCAGCCTATTTGATGGATGATGGTGTCTTTTGCAATACAAATGCTTTGTTATTGGTGTTCTGTTTTTTTTTCCTTTTTTCCTGTTCCAATGAGTTCATGATTTTTCCCACATTCTCTTTTATCAGATTCAGTATACGTCCTTTTGTTGAAGTTCTTAATCTATTTGAAACTTTATGCACAGTGAAAATTGTAGATTATTTATGTTCTACATGAAGACATACAGTTTCACCTGACTCATATGTTAAAAATGCTGTCACTTTTACACTGTGTATTTCTGGGTTCCTATTGAAACATCAGTCATCCATAGGTATGTGATTTATGTCTGGGACTTCATTTAGATTCTGTAGATCTACATTCCTGCCTAATGCCAGCAACAAGTTGTTTTAGTTTCTATAGTTCTGTAATATACTTCAAGATGGGGACAGTGATATCTCTGGAAATGTTTTTTTTAAAGATTGTTTTAGCTATCTTGGGATTTTTATTTTCCATATAAAGCTTAATATTGTCTTTTCAAGATCTGTGATGAGTCAGTGTTGGAATTTTTGTGTTGATTTCCCTGAATCTGTAGAAGTATATCAAAGCAGATGCAGAAATCCTCAACTAACCATTGTGACAAGCTCCTGGAGGACAATCAAAGTGAAGGAGGAGCAATATCATGAACAAAGGAATCAAGACCATAATGGAGAAACCCACAGAATAAGCTGATCTGAGCTAGTGAGAGATCACTGACTGAGATGGGAATAAGACTAGTGGATTTGCAGGAGATGAGAGAGAATGTGTATTGGATACCTGTATCCCTGGACAGAGTGGCTATCTGCAGCAGTTGGTGGCTGAGACAAAGGTATCTGAGGAGAGATGTTCTAAAAGATCTGTGTGATAAGCTGGAGATGATGGCAGAGAGTAGTGAGAAACCACATTTATTGGTTTGCTACAGTGCTTGGGATGAGGTTGTGGAATTCAACTTGCAGGAGTAAAGGAGGGGAAAATATAACCAACTTCCTATTATGTCTATAATGGACATTTCATTTATTTTCTTATGATTTATTTTCCATTGAAACATTCAGAATCCCAATTTTCTCTCTCATACATACTGTCAGGAACTATGAGGTATGTTGGTTTCATTCCCCCTGCAATCTAAAATGCTCACCTACATAATTTTGAGGGAAGAAACTGGAAGAAGAAATAAGACTCTAGGTTCTAAACCAAAAGCTTCATTGCTAACCAAATAACATTAGATTGAACATATGCCTATCACCTCTTCTTGAGTTTATAAAGAGAACACTTGATTCATACTGGTCACTGTTGTAAAGTATTGAATAACAAGAATGTAATCCCAATTTTAGGAATGATGTAATATGCAATGCATGCCATCTCTTAGCTCTGGAGGGAGATATTAATTTTATCTTTATGAATACAATGGTTTATTACATTTGTTCTGGGGAGAGATATTATCTCTGTATTCAAAAACTGGGATCAGACTTGTTCTAAGACTATTATGTATTAAAAAACTCCTTCAAAATATCATCAGCAATCAACAGTAGTTAGTGCATTGATCAAAAGGAATGGAGAAATGTGAGATTGTTGCATTTAACTGTCACTGCACAACTATTGATCTCATATTAACTGACAAATATTCAACAACTATTCAAAAAATGTACCGATGACCAAGAACTATGAGGCCTATATTGAAAAGAACAGTTTTACTTTAAAGTCAAATATTATTGATCCAACACCTTAGAAATCTCATTGATTAGTTGTAAATATTAGGTTCCCTGTCTTTCCAATAAAACCTTCACTACAAACAGGGTGTTATGATCAGGGAAGTGTTGCTACCCTTACATTATAATAGTGATGATGATGTCCAATCAAAATAAGACTCTGATGCTTATTTATCATTTATGATGACAAATTGAGAGCAGCTGCAACCATGAAGCTGACAATTATATGTTGAATGATGTACAGAAGAAACCAGACTGATATGAAAATGCATTAACTTTATAATAGTATTCAGTGACCATCCTGCTCTGGTAAGCAAGATGCTTTGATAATATGTGGGAAAAATAATACTTGGGAGCTACTACAGTTTGTTCTAACTTAGGATCACAAGATGTGATACATTCAAAATTACTGATTGCATATTTTCAACAATATGTAATTTTAGTTTCTTAGGTACACAAGTATGTTCTTTGCAAGCATACTAAGAGAAAATCTAGTGTATAAGAGTGGTGTAGCACAAATAATAAAAACCCAGAGATAAATGTGATTAAAGATGAGGATAAGATAATCAAAGTGGCCAGCCACTAGAGAGTTTTCACCTCAGACTGAAGGTGAGATCCTGCAAACCTCAAACTGTTCCTTCTCCTCAGAATCACTGAACCTGCAATGCATTCCTGTATCCTCCTGCCTTCTATCCCTCTCTTTGCCCAGCTATATCACTCCTGTCTCCACCTACCTAGTTCAGAGATTGAAGGTTTGACCTCTGTTTCTCTTTCAGACTGATTCATTCTCATTTAGCCTGCCTCTGTCTCTGGAGTGCTGGGATTAACATTGTGTTCCACCATTGCCTGGACTCTATGGCTAACTAGTGTGGCTAGGTATGTTTTCTGTTATTCAGTCAAGCTTTATTTGTTAGATCATAAACAAAATATCTCTACAGAGTGGATTTGTTCAAAAATCATTTTCATGTATGAAATCCTCAAAACAATTTAAGTAAAGAATGAATGAAGAAAAATTGAATGGTACAAAAGTATTATTTTAAAGGCAACTAACAGGTGTCTTCCTCATTACATTATAGATGGCTGGACTTTGTCAAAAGAGGCCATAGGACATAAGGCATTAAGGTCAATGGAGATGCTTGTAAAGATAGAGTTAGAAAATGTAATGGGAAAATACACTGCTTCTATGGAGGAATTATTGTAAATTATTCTACTAATCTATTATATCCTCTTCACTTTTTCAAATCAAAGGACAGAATAATTTATAGTTATATCCTAGAGATAATTAAGTTTAGCAGTATGTTATTAATAAAACCCAGATAAAGACAGACTAATGAAAATTACTGAACACCATGATGTGTCAAAGATTGTTTAAATAATTTCATTAAATCATCAATTTTAGGTGTTCTATGATACATGAGAGAAAAGTCAGTATAGATGTTGCTAAGGATCAAACCTAGGCTTCCAAGGATCTAAGCAAGTGCTTTAACACTGTGATATATTCCAACTCAAGAGAAGCAATCATATCATAGCTTAACAGGAGGAAACTAAAGATATTTTGTGTGAAGATGAAGCAGACTTTAACAATATTATCACTGAAATAAATTATTCTTTTGTAGGGATAAGTTTGCCTATAATAAGAATCTTAGTATTTTACAAGCTACCTTATCAAAACTTACAAAATAAGCATTTCATTAACATGTAGTAAAAAACAGTGAGATCGCCCAATAGAAAAAAAGAGCTACCTTTACAAGCCAAAAAACCTAGGAAGATTCTTGAGACTCATTGTGAAAGAAGAGAAAAATTCCCAAAACTTTGCTGTGACTTTCACTATATATCTTGGAATTTTTAAGCATGCACAGATATGTGCATGTGGCCATCAGGATTCGAGCATACATGTGAACATTCATTACACACAAAACCACACACATATCATACCTACATTAATAAATATAATGCTTTTTGGTGGAGATACAAGGACTTTTCTTTTTCTCTCCTTTGATTTGTTTAATAATATCTATCTTCATTTGATGCTTTACTCATTTCTTCTCTTTTTTCCTTCCCTTCGAGTTGATAATTCCTGAAGATAGGCTCTCTAATACATTTCTTCAACTCCTTCACATAGTGCTCATTTTCTAGCCCCATATAGTCTGAGTTTAGCTTCTCGTTGCATAGATAAGTTCTTAATTATTAAATATAGCAATACTAATTTACTTAAAACTATTGAGGGCACCTTATAATCTTTCCTATTCATATCCCCCCTTTAAAGCTGCCTGGTGAGTTCACTGAAGCTTTAGGTTTAAGCATTATTAAATCTGAGCCAACCAAGCCATCTTGGGATATTATGACATTATGTTATATATGCAATTGTTTTCTGTTCCAACTACCTAAAACTTAACTCCCCAACTTTTGCATACTCTGAACTGAGATGCTTACTTACACTAGTGAGAAGACTGATGGGTAAGGTTTCAGAGTCCTCTAGGAAGCTCAGTTTACTGATTGGGGTGGGGAGTTGATTATAGGAAATCCAAGCAGATGGCTAGAGTAAATTTCCACTCCTCTCTGTTGAACTCTGTAAGGGCAAGGTTACCATAAAAGATCCAAAAGTCAGAGTTTGGGAATTTTCTGACAAGGGTGATGTATATGTGGATGATGGTACACCCAGAGAAATTAATGTACATTTTCACTATTCTCCTGCTACTCATCTGTTTGTTCATCTAAAATTCTGTTGCATTAAATCTGCAGCAGGAAGACTGTTGTTCTAAATTCTTTAAACTCTTTTAGAAAGTTAATCTAGAAGAAACTCATATGGAATTTTAATTGTAGCTAAGTCAAAAGTTGTGAGAAACATACTAGTACTGTTAGTCACTAAAGTGGATCTGTCATGCATATGTGTGCGTATGTACATATGTGCATGTGTGTGTGTACTCTTGTTTTCATACATAGAGATATATGAAAACACAGTCAAAATGCTCACAGTGGTTTAATAAAGAGGATGGAATTACCATGTGAGAAAATCTAGAGATTGTATAATTATGCATAGTTTGAAATTTGATTACATTTATATATTAAATGGAAAAAAAGGAGAAAACTCATATCTACTTATATTGGAAGTAAAATGTGTTCCCACAATTTTTGATGTCATTTTGCCCAAGCCCCAAACAAAACTCAAAGTTACTCATTATTGATCCCAAGATTTTATTTCTTAACCTGTAATGTTCACTTTAAAGTCGAACTTCAATTATCTCTGAATTTGCACATGTTCACTAGTTTTAATGGAAACACCTTAAAGAATAATGAGAAGCTCCTCATATGTTAAAGAAGATCCTCAGAGGAGAATTGCATCTGTGAATACTAGCCCACAAAGAACACATGATTTTATATTTTCAAAGTATGTATTATAAAACCACAGCTCTCGGGCCGGGCGTTAATGGCACACACCTTTAATCCCAGAACTCAGGAGGCAAAGGCAGGAGGATCTCTGTGAGTTTGAGGCCAGCCTGGTCTCCAGAGCGAGTGCCAGGATAGGCTCCAAAGCTACACAGAGAAACCCTGTCTCGAAAAACCAAATAAATAAATAAATAAATAAATAAATAAATAAATAAATAATAAAGACCACAGCTCTCCCTTTTGTACTATATATATCAAAATCATATAATAATGTAGTTTATTTGTTATTTTTCCAAAATTAATTCACATAAATGATGTGATTTAAGTGATGGGATTTTAAAATTCTTCTTTAGGTGAAAATATCTCATAAACAGTCCATGTTGTAATTTACTTAAATTAGTATATTCATAAGGAACAAGAAAAGAACTTTAATTTTATAAAATTCTGATTAAAACAAAAGTAACATTGAGGGAAATTATGGCATACACATATGATAATCACTTCCATGAATTTGAACCAAAAAATATAAATTTTTATCCATGTTTCATAGTTCACACATCAGCATGAAAAATTAAGATTGTTAAATTATTAAACTCTGATACTTGTAATAAATAGGTCAGGGCTCAAATATCAGCTAGCTCCTGCAAGATTATAATTCTCTGAATGCATTTTTTACTTGTGAGAGAATATTTCACAACTCAAAGCATTGTTGAATATATTTAATTACATAATTCATGCTTACAATGAATATATTGAGTGCAGAATGTGCATTAGTTGCAAAAATAATAGTGATAAAAATACTTAAGACTCATAAGAAGTGGGAGAGAACGCTTCGTTTAGAGATTTATGGACTAGGTGAGTAGTGTGAGGTCTGGATATGTCTTTCTGCTTAACTTTTCACTTTTTGTATAGAAATATCATCTCTTTCATAAACTGTTGATTTTACTGAGGACATTGTCATTATACATAATTGCTTTTCCAACTGCTAAATAATGCCTATTGGGATTATTCTGTTGATGAGTTAAGTTACAGCCTTAATGTAGACTTAATTGCATTCTTAAAGGGCTTCAAATATCCATGAGCCTCGTTGTTATGACATTCTTTAATTAGTTGTAAAGGAGGTAGTATGTCAATATTGATGGTGATTATCTCTGACTCTTCATGACTTTAACATTATCATAGAAAAATCTAGAAACACTGAATATCTGATTGAAACAGAAAATATTTCCAACTTACAGTATTTTGTTCATTTTTAGGCTTTCATATTATTTATCTGTTGTGACTTTCACATCATTCATCTTCATATTCTCCACATAAAATAAATTTAGGAGGAAAATAAGAAAGAGAAAGAAAGAAAGAAAGAAAGAAAGAAAGAAAGAAAGAAAGAAAGAAAGAAAGGGCAAATATCATCCTGGAATCTGCAGTGTGACACAGTGAGTCACACAGCAAACCCTTTTATCCATCTTCACATGCAGGTGTTCATCGCAAAGAAAGTTAAACCTGAATGAAAAAGATTGTTGGGAAAATGAGCCTATAAATAAAAATATATTTTACTTTAAACAAAAAAGGGAAGAGTATAGATCTGCATGAGAGAAAAATGGGAAAATATATTTCTAGAAACCTCAGGATAAAATCCTTCAGGGAAGTCCTATCATAGCTGGAAAATGAAGGTCAGAGGAGGGAAATCCTAATGAGGAGAATGTGAGGCAAAGTCTCTGCCACTGAAAAGGGTTTAGCTCTAGAGATATGAGACAATATGTGAGTTAGGAGCACAGTGGGAGAATGCTTGGAGTGAGATTGCATTAAATTGCATGCAAGTTTTTTAAAGAGGACAGAAATTTCTCTTAAAGATATCATAGAATTTAAGAGAAGGGGTGATCTTGACTAACTTGGAATTGTAGAAACTACACTGGGTATTGTGTGAGAAAATGCCAAGACTGTAGGCAGGAGGCATATTTGGAACCTGTTTTCCTAATCTAAGAGGGATATGTTGTGCTTTTCTCTTTTTTGTGCTTATATGACTGAATTCTTTCTTGTCCCACAACACCACTGAGTAAAAAACAACAACAACAATAAAATTACATCCTGGAAAGGCTCCTTTCTCTCTGGCTCCTCCACAGGAACTTTAGGTAATTGTTCTATAACCTTGTTACTAATACAAAGGAATTTGACATACAGAATTGGAATAAAGAAAATCAATAAGTATGCTGCATGCGGTCATGTATGCAGATCTCTGACAATGTGCTCTTATGAAAAGACTGTAGTTTCATCTATTACATAACTCCATGTTTTCCCCTTATTGTAGTCAAATGTCTTATTCTGTACATGTTGCCTACTTTTGCACATGTATGTTTTCAGGGGACTATTTAGGGATTTATTTTTCTGTCACTGAATCACAATTTTTTTTTATTTTGGCAGATGGTGGCAGGTATGTGGTAAAAGATATATGCAATATTTATTGTATTTCATTCATTGTAGAATTGTACTCTATAACCCAGTATACTCTGGACCTCATTATATGTCAAGCTGGCTTCTAAATTATAGCATAATTCTTTGCTTATCCCACAAATTCTAAAATTATAAAGGGGAACTGTTGCACCTTGCAAGTTAACATTATTTGAATTCCAGCAAACAAATTCATAAAGATGCTATAATAATATTTAGCTGTGCTAATATGGTATCAAGAAGCTATCAGCCATTATATCTAAAAGGTTGATTTATTGAATGCAATCTTTCTGGAGGTCCTTAACCCATCCCGGGTAAATTAGATTTACTCCAGAACATATGGATTGGCCTTCCCTAGACTCCTCTGTCTTGTGACTGTTTCTAAGTGGAAGGTAATGAGATGTAAAGGAGCCCCCATGCATCTTATTTTTTTCTCTGTTAAAGGCATGGCCATTCCTGTGACTCTGTGCCAATGATAGAAGGTGGTATCCTTCTAACCTCAATCTCTCAAATCTTAATAAGGCTCATCATATACAGTTGAACTGTTTCTCATCTTCAGAAAGAAAATTTATGATATAATTATGAGTTAAATTATCACTGCAATCACCACCCCGCCTACCCTTTCATAAGCAGAAAAACCTATAAGTCATCTTCTCTGTGAGAAGTGAAGAAAAACACCAGGGAAAATGGAACTCACAGGAGCCATTTGAACAATGACTGTAAAAATAACATCTGGTCCTTGTTTTCATGCTAAATGTATTTTTTAATTCACTGCAGGGGATGCCACTGGCAGCAGTCAGTGTAATTTAGCTAAATCTTTAATACTCAGTGTTTTACTCAGGAACAGAAATATATTTGCTTTCTAAAGAGCATCGAGAGTAAATGTTAAGGGATTCTTTTTAATATTGTAGGATTATGAGAAGGTATTGAAGCAATTGATTGAAAATATGAAAATACTATCCATTCTTGACATTATTAAATAAAATTTTCTTCTACATGAGTGCCATATATATATATATATATATATATATATATATATTGTATTATGTAGAAGGAAGTTATTTATGGGACAGAATATATATGTGTGTGTTTATGTATGTATATGTATAAATACTGCCCATATATTTATAAATACATAGATATTAATTTGTCATAAGAAAGTTAAAATTAATTAATAAACATATAAAAAAGCACTAGAAGCGCTGAAATTTGACATCAATCTATGAGGTATAGCATTTGATTATGAGTACAGAGAACAGATTTAATTCCTATTGGCATTTTTTGAAAGAAAGGGTCATATTTTCCTCAACCTTAAGATGTTTACTACTAAGTCCAGAGGACTTTCAAGTACATTCTAATTCTCTAGAACTTTAGATTTTTTAATTGATTTTCTTTTATTCTGTTTTTTCCCTTTTTAAGTTTAAATTAGAAACAAGCTTGTTTTACATGTCAGTCCCAGTTCCCTCTCTCTCCCTCCTCCCCTATCCCCCTCTGATCCTATCCCATCGCCTTTCTGCTCCCCATGGAGGGTGAGGCCTCTAACTTCAAAGTCTGTAGTATCACTTGGAACAGGGCCTAAACCATCCCCCATGTGTCTAGGCTCCTCTATGCGGAGGGGCTGCTAAAGTTCATTCGTGTAATAGGGATTAATACCGATCCACTATGAGAGGCCCCATAGATAAATCAGACCTCCAAACTCACTTCCTCCTTCAGGGGGTCTGGAACAATTCTATGCTGTTTTCCCAGCTATCAGTCTGGGATCCGTGTGCTCCACCTTTTCTGGTCAGCTGTTTCTGTGGATTTCTCCAGAAGCAGACACCCACTGATAAACAGTGAAGTGAACTCTGGAATCCAATTCAGAGAGGGATGAACTTTAGATTTTTTCGTATTCCTTTATATTTGATATTTTTCATACTTTTTGGCACAAAATCCTAAGGAAACAATTGTCCTACTGTGCGATGCATTGAATTTTGAGTCCAAAATTAAAATAAATATCTAAGTTTTCTATTATTCAGAAATAGTTTCTTGACTTTCCCCTCTAGTTTATATTCATAAAAAGAGACATTCATTTTCCTATTGAAATCAATGACTATTAAACAATTACTGAAGTCCAGAAACTGAAATAACTTGGAGGGTGAATTGTTCTAGGCAGTTTATTCTGATACAAAATCCTCCTCTTAACATCAGCATCATGGTATTTAGATCTTCCATAATCTAAACTGATTCTCAATTCAATTCAGCTGCTCTCTACCGTGTCACATCTGACTCAAATATTAAAGCACAGAGGAGAAATACAACAATGCATTATGGCAGTGATAGAGAATCATAACTGAGAAAATTTTTGATGGACAGCCCACATGAAATTACCAACACATGAGACCAATAAACTTCATTATATTTAAATTTTTTCAGTTTTGGCTTTTTAATGAAAACAGGACTTAGACATCAAGAATAGAACTAAAATACATATAATTGTAGAAAGAGTTACATATGCCCAAGATATTTACAATTTTCTTGGGAAGGTTAAAACCTACTCTAATTTTAGACTATATTGGAGATACATGGAATGGAAATTTGGAGCAAAGATTCAGAATCAATGCATCAGTATAAACTGAGAATTACACACTATAACCTTAATGATCAAAATAGCTTAACAATTAAGCAGAACAAATTCCACAGAGTTCAAAATGATGACAAGATAACATTACCATTACCACCATCTCACAATTACATATCTGATGTCACAAAACAGTGAACTGATTGAAAATTTTACTCTATACCAAGCAGTAAAAGAAAAGTAACAGTGAGAAATTCATATCACTGTCCAAAAGAAGAGGAGACAGAATAAAATTTTAACCTTAAAATAACAATATAAGAATATACATTTTCTTTCAAAGAGTCAGCCACAAAACCCAAAACTGACTTCCTCAAGAAAATATGGAAATCATGATAGTAAATAATAGAGACACCAATTCTTCAACATATTGCTCTTAAAACAATTGTTTGCCTGCTAACCAAACAATCTATGAATAGGAAAAATTCTCCCTTAAAGCTGAGAACAAATTGAAGAGTTTCCAATGCAAACAAACACCAAGAAAATTATGCTGCCAGTGAGACTCATGATAAAACATACTAGAGTGAAATAAATCTCTTTGGAGCAAGAAAATATACCACAAGTGCAAACAATGATGAAGGGAAATAAAAGGAAACTATATGATTAAATAGTGACAAACAAGTAAAAGCTATCTAATTACCTAACATTTCAGATCTGTTTTAAACATTGTGAATTAATTCTTCTAAAGGAAACCAAGTAGGTGACTACCACTGCACACTGAGAGGGGTAATGGAAGAAACAGGAGAGTGTTCCCTCACCTAACCTCCCTAAGACTTCGAGAATAGATCTAGAGGTCATACTCAACTGATTCAATATGATCTTAATGAGGATGACACCAACAGACTACAAATATGGGCAAATTCCCAGGAGGCCTCAACTCTACACAAAGAACTGCATGCAACTAAGAAATATTGAGAATAGAAGAAATTGTCTTCCCCAAGGAAGAACATACCACTTGGTCTATCCTGAAAAAAATGTAGATATAAGTAACATTGTAAGGTCTAAGCATATTTGTATTTATATATTTAGTAGCACACACATACACAGATATGGAAACAATGAAAAGGAGGTTGTGAATTGGAAAGAGAGTGGGTGGGTGTACATGGAAACGTTTGAGGAAGGAAAGAGAAACAGAAATTGATGCATTTTTATCACAACCTAGAAGAGATATTTTTAAAAACACAAAGGAGACAGCAAAGAAATTATTTGACTGTGGAGAAAGTGCTAAACAAGTAATCAATTTTAGAATAAAATGCACATTATAACACTGTATTCTTAAAATTTTATACATGCCACCCTGAAGTAAAGTCTTCAACATGAAACTTCCAACTATGTGACCTCTCTCTTTTTTAAAATTTAATAACAAACTAACTCCAAATAGTATTGTCCATAGGTAGGGATTATCTACTGAGGAATGGAAAAGGTATTAGTAGCTACACCCCAAGGAAGTAAGATTCTCCTTCCCTTAGTCCCCACGAACAGCCAAAGAGTTACTGAGCTACTGAGGACCACAGGAGATAAGCTGACATTCATGTTGGATTTTTGACTGACTAGGCCTTTTGCATATTTCACACAGGAAATGTACATCTATTTAATGTTTAAATTTTCAACTAGTCTCCATCTCTAAGCTAATTCATTCTTTGTCTGTACATTATTCTTTGATTACTAGCATTTTCAGTCCATGCTTATTAACCTTGAAATATCCAAGACTTGAATTATAATGTAGGAATGGTTAAAAAGTTTATATATATATATATATATATATATATATATATATATATATATATGTGTGTGTATTATATTTTCATAATATACATCATATATTCAAGTAAATGCATTATATCCTTATACAAACAAAAGAGAATCATAATAAACATCTTGAATTAATTATGTATTTTGTACACAAAACTTATACTATTTTAAGTAATGAAAAGTGCACAAATTATTGAAGCAGAAGAAAAATTATAAGTGATGTAGAATACACCTATCAGAAAGTTATTTTACTTTTACCTTGTTCCGTATGATTCTTGCCAAACATAATCAAAATTGAGTGCTTTTTCTAAATATATGCTTAAAAATCTTGCAAAATAAAGTGAGATTCTGTTAATTAAAACAAATTATTCTTGCCACGGCGTTGGTGGCACACACCTTTAATCCCAGCACTCGAGAGGCAGAGGCAGGCAGATCTCTGTGAGTTCGAGGACAGCCTGGTCTCCAGAATGAGTGCCAGGATAGCAGGATAGGCTCCAAAGCTACACAGAGAAACCCTGTCTCGAAAAACCAAAAAAAAAAAATTCTTGAAAGGGATGGAGAAAGACAGCACTTAAACTTCCTAAAAGAATATATCAGAACACCATTTCTACTTTAGAAGCCCATATACAAATGACTTATTCAATACCTATTGATTAAATGTTTCTATCACCATGCAGATTCAAAAGATAACCACACACTCAATCAATTCTCACTTGTAGCATGCCTAGAAGCAGGTGTTGATGATCTGGTTATATGGGTGTTAGAGCTACCAGTGCTCTTTATCCTTACTGTCAGCTTCAAGGACAGGCTATAATGACAGCCTTTGTGATTCATTTAACAGTCTTTAATATCCAGCACACTATACCTATAGCTTAGGGGAAAACTTTGAACACTTCATCTGTTGTGTTAGCTAAGAACAGATGCTCCTCCAAAGCATTGTCTTCATTGACAGGGATCATATGTAGATTCAAAATCATTTTGCTTTTTAAAAAATTATTTATTTTATAATTTTTGTATAAATACTGTGCTTGCATGTGTATTTATACTCTATATGTATGTCTGGTGTCCTTACTGGACCAGAAGAGGGAAGTAGATCTCTGGAACTGGAAATACAGTTCTGAGCCACTATATGGTAGATGGGAATTAAATCTGGAACCTGTGGAAGAGAAGCTAGTGCTCTTAACTGTTGATCTCGTTCCCTTTGTGTATTTCATCCTCTCAGGATTTTGTGCTCTTTCTCCCTCCTCTTCTGAAGGTTTCCCTGAGACCTGAGTGAAGAGATATTTTGGAGACATTCTTTTTAGGGTTGAGAGTTTCAAGAATCCTTACACTCTGGATATTGTCTGGCCGTGGGTCTATGTATTTGTTCCCATCTACTACAGGAGGAAGCTCTAATAATTATAGCTGAACAAGACATTAATTTTTGAGTTTGGCTGAATGATATTAAAAAGCATTTTTTGCTACATTCTTTTAGTAAATCATGGATATTTAGTAATATTTAGCAAAATAGCAAAATTAGGTTTTACTATAGATTGCTAGACTAACTAGTCTAAGGTTCTAAGTCATCCAAGCAATGTCATGTGTTGGTTGTCTCTTAAAATGGTCCTAATATCAAATAAGAAGATTGGTTACTCCCACTAACTTTGTATCACCATTGTATAAGCTAGCATATATTGCAGGCAGGACACTATTTTAGATCAAAGATTCTGTAGGGAGACACAGTAACCATGCCTCTGAAGGACGGGCTACAGGTGTGCCTGACCACCCCCATCAGAGTGTGCTCAAGGTGATGTCAGGGTGACACAGGAGAGGTTTTAAAGGGACAGACAAGGCACATGCGCGCTCTGATTTTGGCACGATCTGGCTTGCTGTTGGCTGGCATTTATCTATTAAAAGTTATCTTAACCTTACAGATTTCGTATCAGATATTCTCCTCAATAAGATTCCATAGCTGCTTTCATCTTCACAGTTTTCCCTTTCAGTTACATATGTAATTGTAATAGAGTCATGGCACATAGGGGTGAAAGCTCTGTGTAGGCAACAGCTTGACTTCTTGATGTTCTGTGAGTTGTGTAGATGTTATTTTCAGGAAAAGGTCTGTGCTGTCAGTTTATAGAGAGCAATCATGACAATAGCATGAGTTATTTGGGTTTTCCCCTAAGAACCCTTTGGCAGATTTATTTATTTATTTATTTATTTATTTATTTATTTATGTATTAAATCTCACATCTACAAAAAAAAGAAGAAGTGATCATGGATAGGAGAGGGAGGGTTGACCAATGTGAGTCACACTTAGACAAGATTAAGAAGTTCCCATGTGAGACTGCCAAGCAGGGTGACTAGAGATTAGTATAATTTACTGAGTATTTCAAAAGCCTCAGGAATGGATATTAAACGTTTCACCAAGAAAAATGACAGATGACTGGGGAGTAGACATTTTTCCTGATTTACACAGAGCACCATGTTAATATGTATGTAAACCCTTGAGGGTATCTGACAGTGTGTGTGTGTGTATATGTGTGTGTTCAAAAAATAAAGCCAACTTAAGAAATACAACAAAAGAGGACTCTTTGGCAAAAACTTCAATTAGCTGTAACCAAATCCCTATATTGGAAGCTTCATTTAGTGAAAAGTGATGGCTAGTTCGGGCTCCCTCATTATTTGGTAATTTTATTCTGATCACCTTCATATATGTTTACATTTTATAAAACATTTACTGTATTATGTTTCTATACTACTTCTCAAGTGTCTCTTCATTTAAACTATCTGTCCTACTATTCTGTCCCTCAGCCCCTATTTCTCTGTCCCTCCCAGCTTGATCCTCCCATTCCAGTAATTCCAACTCCCACCATCCATTCATAATTATTCTATTTCTGCTTTTCGAGGGATATATAGATATATATATGCCTCCCCCAGTTTCTTGCTCTATAGCTAATCTCTGTGACCCTGTTCGTTATAACTTTATTATCAATGCCCTAACAGCTAATATCCACATATAAGTGAATACATAGCAAATTTGTCTTTCTATGTCTGTTTTCGTTACTCAGGATGATTTTCTTCAAGTTCTAGTCATTTAATTCTGAATTTCATTTTTTTAATGGATGAGTAATATTCCATTGCAAAAATGTACACATTTTCATTCATCCATTCATCTGGTCATGGACATCTAGGTTGATTTCAATTTTTGGCTGTTATGAATAGAGCAGCAATAAGCATGGTCAAGATAATGTCTGTATGGTAGAATGGAGCATCCTTTAGGTATATGCCCAAGATTGATATAGCTGGCTCTTGAGTTATATCTATTCCCATCTTCCTGAGGTACTCCATCACTGATTTCCATAGTTGCTATAACAGTATGTGCTCCTATGAGTGTTCCCATTATTCCACACTCTCACCATCATCTAATGTCACTTGATTTACTTACCTTAGCCATTCTGAGAAATATAAGATGAAATTTTAAACTAGTTTTCATTTGCATTTCCCTGTTGGCTAAGGATATTTATACTTGAGATTAATTATATCTCAGTCATTTCAATTTCCTTGTTGGTTAATTCTCTTTTTAGATCTGTAAACCATTTTAATTGAGTTGTTTTCTTGAATATATATATATATATATATATATATATATATAATATATATATATATTGAGACAGGGTTCTCTGAGTAGCTTTGGAGCATATCCTGGCACTCATTCTGTAGACCACACTGGCCTTGAATTAACAGGGATCCACCTGTCTCTGCCTTCCAAGTCCTGGAATTAAAGGAATATGCCACCAACTCCCAGCTCTTTATATATTTTTATGGTAGTCATCTATCAGATGTGTAGTTATTTTTTTTAAAATCCCATTCTGTGGGGTTTAATGGGAGTGTCCTTTGCTGTGTAGAACTTTTTCAGTTTCCTGTTGTCCCATTTATTAATTATTTATAGGCATTTTTTGTGTCCTGCCTGGCAGTTCCCAAATAACCATATGGAGAATTCTTATTAATTATGAAAGCTTGGACAATGCCTTAGACTTCTAACTGTCTCATACCTTCACTCAATGTGTTTCTACCTTTCTGCTCATTGCTTTATTACCTTTACTATGTCCTCACCATGCTGCTTTCCTGCTTCTTCCATGCCAGGCTGGTGATTCCCATGTCTCTGCCCTTCTTGTTCCAAGCATCATCTCTGCCAAAAAAAATCCTGCCCAGCTACTGGCCATTACACGTTTTAGTAAACCAATCTGAGTGACAACTATTCACATTGTGCAAAAACATTATTCCACATCTCCCCATTTTTGGCACAAGTAAAATAACATAAGATAAATAATAAGAACAATTATCAGATAAGAAATGTTTACAATATCCAGTCTATTTGTATTTGGCATATGTGGAGAAAATATTCCACTATTTACTCTATCTTCATAAGTACCTAAATCACCTTCTTTCAGAACTAAGGACAACTATGGCTATCTATATTTTAGTACTTGTGCTAATGGTGTTCTTGAAACTTGAAATCTGGGGTAGTGAAACCTTCTGTGGTTTTATTACTCAGGAATGTTTTAGCTATCCTGTTTTTTTTCTTTTGTTTGTTTGGTTTGTGCATGCTTGCCTGCGTGCATGTGTGTGTGTGTGTGTGTGTGTGTGTGTGTGTGTGTGTGTGTGTGTGTATTGTTTTTCATATGTAGCTGAAATGTTTTCTTTAAGGATCTGTGAAAACGTTTTAGAATTTTGATGGGAATTGCACTAAATCTGCAGATATCTTCTGATTGAATGAGCATTTTTACTTTCTTTTTTTTTTTTTTTGGTTTTTCGAGACAGGGTTTCTCTGTGTATCTTTGGAGTCTATCCTGGCACTTTCTCTGGAGACCAAGATGGCCTCGAACTCACAGAGATCTGCCTGCTTTTGTCTCCAGAGTGTTGGCATGTGCCACCAATGCCAGGCCCATTTTTCCTGTATTAATTCTACCCCTCCATGAGCAATAGGAATCTTTTCATCACCTGATATACTCTTCAGTTTCTTTTTCAGTGTTTTATAGTGTTTTGTCATAAAATCCTTTTACTTAGTTGGTTACAGTTACCACAGGATATTTTATGTTTTGAGAGCCTATTGTTAAATGTGTTGTTTCCATGATTTATTTCTCAGTTAATTTGTCATTTGTATATAGAAAAGCAAATGATTTTTATGAGCTAATTTTCTATCCAGCTACTTTGCTGAAAGTTTTTAGCAGCTTTAGGAGTTTGCTGGTGGATTTTTTTAGAGCCACTTATTTATAATTTAATATCATCTGCAAATAAGGAAACTTTGTCTTCTTCCTATACTTACTGGATCTCCTCCAGATATCTTATTGCTCTAGCTGAAACTTCATATATTATATTGAATAGATATAGAGAGTGTACAATCTTTTCTTCTTATTATTTTTAGTGATATTTCTGTGAGTTTCTTTCCATTACAATGGTATTGTCTCTGGGCTTTGCAGTAAACAGCTTTAATTATGTTTAGGGATATTCCTTTTGTCTATAAACTCTCCATTACATTTATAAAAAAGAAGATACATTGGATTTGTCAAATTCTTTTTCTGTATTTAATGAAATGTTCATGTGGTTTCCATCTTAATATATTCATATGGTGATATATATATATATATATATATATATATATATATATATGCTTTTTGAGCCATCCCTGCAAATATGGGATAAGTACTTGATAATGCTGAATGATAAACTGGATTATGGAGTCAGTTTTCAAATATTTTATTGAGAAATTGCATGTTTGTATTCATAAGAAAATTGTTCCATAATTCTCTTTTTGTTGGGTATTTATGCAGTTTGGGTATCAGAGTAACTCTGACCTCATAAAACAAATGGACAATGTTTTTTCTCTTTGAATGTTTTGGAATAATTTGTAGAGTATTCTCATTAATTCTTCTTTGAAAAAGTTGTAGTTTTGCCACAAAACCCATCTGGTTGTGTCACCCATGCCAAGGGGATACTTTTATTTGTTGCTGCTATTTTGTCATCATTTTTAGATCTTTTTAAATTGTTTATCTGATCTTGATTTAACTTAGGTAAGTATTATGTGTCAAGAGGATTACTGATTTCTTTTTAATTTTGATTTTGGTGGACTCCACATTTTTAAAGTATGTCCTTATGATTCTCTGCATTTCCCAGTCTCTGATGTTATGTGTCTCTTGTCATTTCTAATTTTCTTATTTTGATATTCTCTCCAAATTTTAATTAATTAGTGTTTGTCAGTCTTACTGATTTTCTCAAAGAATCACTTTTCCCCTCAGTGATTTTTTGTATTTTTATTTTTTTGTTTGTTTTCTATCTTATTGATTTCAGTCTTGAGTTTGGTTATTTCTTGCCCTCTGTGCTTTTTTCCATGATTACTTCTTTTGTTCCAGAGCTTTCAGCTGTGTTCTGAAGTTATTAGTATGAGATCTCTCCAATGTTTTGAGGTACTTAGTACTTTGAATTAGCTTCTTAAAAACTACCAACAGCCATTGTGTATACTGTGTATACATTTTCCTTCAATTCTGGAAAGATTTTTCTTTGTTAATTTCTGTCTTGATGTATTTCACATTTATGAAGGATTTGGTCAGTTTCCATGAGTTTCTGCACTTTCTATCAATTATGTTGTTTGTCATCCACATATTATAAATCCAGTAACAGATATTCGTGTTTAAGATGAATATCAGAAAAGCAACGCAGCCAGCTGTTAGCTCTTTCCTCTACCTCAGAAAAAAATGGGTGGTCCTGTCTCCACAAATCCTCACAGTGCAACACAATCTGCACTGCTCTCCACCAAACCTCAGACTGAAATCCTCGAAGTTACTGTCTCTGCTCACTCATATTCCTCTCTCTGCCCAGCCATATCACTCATGTCTCCACCTCCCTAGTGCTAGGATTAAAGACCTTCGATCCAAGTGCTGAGATCATCGTTTTATGAGCTGTTTCTCTTTAGAACTGGATAAGCTCAGTGTGGTCTTGAACTAACAGAGATCCATCTGCTTGTCTGTTTAGTTCTGGGATTAAAGGTATATGCCACCACTGTCTAGCTCTATGGCTAGCTAGTTTGGCTTCTGGAATTAAAGGTATGTGTCACCACTGCCTATGTTTGAGCCTTGTGACTAGCTTTGCTTTCTGTACCTCAGGAAAGATTTAATAAAATATACATAATATACCACAGTTGCAGATATGCAGCTTTAATTTATGGTAGTCAGATAGAATCCAAGGTTTTATTTCAATTTTCTAACTCTTGAGACTTGTTTTATGTCTGTGAATGTAGTCTACTTTGTGGAAAGTTCCAAAAGGAACTGAAAATAAGGTATATACTTTTGTGTTTTGTGAAATATTCAGTAAATATCTTTTAGGTCCATTTGGTTTATGATATCCTTTAGCTACAGAATTTCTCTGTTTAGTTTATTGTCTGAATGAACTGTCTATTGAGGAGATTTCATTGTAAGTCTCCAACTCTCAGTTTGTGAGAGTCAATATGTGATTTAAAGTGTTTATCTCCCAAATATGATGCCCTTGAGTTTGGTGCATAGATTTTAAGAACTATAATGTCTTCTTGGTAGAGTTTTCCTTTGATGAGTATATAATAGCCTTCTTTATCTCTTCTGATTAGTTTTGATTTTTAGACTATTCTTTCAGATGTAAAAATGACTATAATATCTTGCTTCTTAGGTCCATTTTCTTGGAATAAATTTTCATCCTTTCACCCTGAAAGGTTGTCTATCCTTGATGTTAATGTGTGTTTCTTGGAAGCGGTAGATGAATGGGTTATGTTTTCTTATCCATTCTGTTAGTCTCTGTCTGTTTTTATTGGAAGATTTAGTGAGATATAGCCTTAAGAATTATATGTTGACTTCTGTTAATTTGTGTGTGTGTGTGTGTGTGTGTGTGTGTGTGTGTGTGTGTGTGTGTGTACTCATGCATGTGTGTTTCCTCTCTTTTGATTTGATGTTCTGGGATCACTTTTCTAGCACATTCCATAGAACTTTTTGTGGCTAGACATTGATTAAATTTAGCTTGATCGTGGAAATTCTTTTTCCTGTATCTATCATGATTGAAAATTTTGCTGGCTATAGTAGTGTGTGTTATCATTTATGGTCTCTTAAAGTCTGTAGAACTTCTGTCCATACACTTTTGACTTTTAGTGTATTAATTAAAATGTCAGGTGCTATTCTAATGTTTGCCTTTAAGTTTTACTTATTTTCTCCTTGTCACTTTTGATATTCTCCTTTTTTTCCTGTACAGTTAGTATTTTGTTTAATATGTGCCAAGGGGATATTTTCTGATTTAGTACACTTGGTGGTATGTATGCTTCTTGTACTTTGATTGGCATCTCCTTTTTAGGTTAAGACATTTTTCTATGATATTGTTGAAAATGTTTTCTCTTTCTTTGAGCTGTGCTTCTTCACCTTCCTTTCTTATGATTACTCTTAGATTTGGTCTTTCATAGTTTACCAGATGTCTTGGATGTTTTCCAACAGGAGGTTTTTATTATAACATTTCCAATGACTGAGATGCACATTTTTTCTATCCTGTCTCCAATGCATTACATTCTCTCTTCCATCTTTTCTTTTCCACTGTTGACACGAATTTGAGGTGCCTGTTTGATTTCCTACATTTTTCATTTCCAGAATTTCCTCATTTGGGTTTCCTTTACTGATTCTACTTCTACTTTTAGGTGTTTGAAATGATTCATCCATTTCTTTCCACTGTTTACTTATGTATTCATAGATTTCTTTAGTGACCTTTATCATAAGGCTAGTTTAATTCCTTTCGCTTATGCTTCAGCTATATTGAAATGTCCATGCCCTGCTCTGGTAGGATTCCCAGACTGTTGGAGACATATTTTCCTGACTCTTATATATTGGTTTTTCATGTTGCTCTCTAGGCATCTGCTATGCAACATGTTAATTCTAGGTGTTATATCATTTGTTTTGTTTTTTTTTCTCATTGTTGTATGGGTATTGTATTTCTTGGTTTCTGTTGCCATCTCTGGTTCATAAGAGAGTAACGCTCCTTTTTTTTTTTTTCCTGGTAGGATATTCTCCTAATATACTTCTATGTGTTGCCACTGTGGTTTCCATACACAATGTGTGTCTAGATATTGTAAGGTGACAGAAATGGGTATGATCTATGATGGGTGTCTTAAAGTGCCCATATGAGGGGAAAAAAGCAAAATATTCCACCAAGATCCACATAGTAACCTAGGAGTAGAATTAGAGAGTAAGCAGAGGCCCCCAGAAGGTTTCTTACAGAATTGGGAATGATAATAGGGGTTGACCTTGGAGAATAGAGGTTGTGGTGAAGATATGTGTTTAGCCATCCTGCTTTCCTAGCTGGGGTAGCCTATGAGATCTCAGGCAAGGCTTGCTGGGTTGAGGGCTAGGATAAAGTAATGAGTTGGGGAGAAGGAAATTTGAAGTGAAAGATTTGTGTGATCCACTTGAGAAGAGGACAGAGAGGAAGGGGAAGCAGATCACATGATCTGCTATAGAACTGAGGATGAGACAGAAGGTTAGATTTGGAGGTGCTGAGGGTCAGGTAGGGTCTAAAGTTAGCTTCCATGTTTCCCTGGCTGTAGTGGCCTGTTGGTTGCCAGGGAGTGCCTGCTGCAGGGGAGGACTTTGGCAATGAAATTAGTGGGAGGAGGAAAGGGAAGAGTGGAAGATCTTCTGATCAACTGGAAATAAGGTGCACAGGTGGGAGGGTGTGGGGGGTGTTCTACTTCAGAGCCAAGGAAGCGAATGGAGCGTTGAACGTGAAGCTGTGGGAGAGGTAAAGATTTACAATTAGCCTATCGGCTTCCCCAAAAAGCACAATACACATATTTTAGTTGATGCATGCGGTTTTTTTCAAGATGTGTGAGCTTGGAAAAATGGACAAGGAAGACATTTATAAATGATACTCTTTCTTCTGAGAATTATGCTTGTAAAAATGCTTATAAGGGGAAAATTATCCATTCAAATGACATAAATATTAAGAATCAATTTGTCAAAAACTTGCAGTTATTTAATACATACTGCATTTATGTATGTCACATTATGCCACATGTAAATATCACACATATATACATCTGTATGCATGTGTATATATGTATTGGTTTACATTAGCAGTGTTAATAGTCTGAATATAAAGCCTAGTAGTTACTATATGCATCTTACTTATTTCTGAATGAAGTCTTCAGAATTATGCCCTCTTTGAGCCATAAGGTACTTCATATGAACACCTTTAACCTTTAAGATACCTTTATATATTCAGTACTGAGCTTTACTCTGGAGCATTATTAAGTCTGCAAATACATCTTTGTTTATACAGGCAAATATGAAGACCACATAGAGACCCAAGGAAACATGCAATAAAACATTTCTAGCAAACTGGCAGCTACAATTTGCAAAATTATGAATAGAGAAAAGTCCAAACTATCAACTTACCCTCTTGTGCTGGGGAACTCTTCATCGTCTTTCTTTTGGTGGTGAACTTCCTCAAATAATTAGCAAATCACAGGAGCCTACTGGGAAAAGTTAGAAGGCTATTCACAACTCCTTTGTGTTCTCTCAAAGGCAGTTTATAGCTAAGTGAGCATCCCACTATGCTGTCAGATTTACAATTGATTCTAGTTTTGAGTGTGCGACTTATCTGACAGGCTGCTGGAAACAGATAACCACTTTACTTGGTGTTATATACTGAATAAGAGCCATGAGTGAGGAACATTCACTGCAGGAGAAAACTGCATTCTGTGGAGCTCTTTAAAAAATGGTGTTGGACATGGCATTACATAGACACAAAGAAACAAGGGTAGAAATAATATTCACTGCTTCCCTCATTTTTAATGAACATAGTTCTACCGATTTCTTCCCAGTCTTTTGCCATTGAGCGAAGTTTCACCTCATAAGAGACATTTTTCTCACCTTTTTAACAGGTTTTTGTTCCATATTTTGCCAGGCCAATTTGGTTCTTAGTAATTTCTCACCCTTTGAAATTGGGCATTCATATATTGTGTATGTTGCTTATTATTTGCTGTTTCTTTTGCTATCTGAACTCTTGAGAGTAATTTTTCTTTATAGGCAATATTTTGAGTTCATGAGAGTGTCTGAAACAAAGGAAATATTCAAGAATATCTGGATGAAGAATCAATGAGGTTTATATACTAACTAAAGCTTGAACCAGTCACAAACTAGAAGCAAGTCTGCATTTGACCATGATGTTGGAACATAGCAACAATGATGACACACACATAGGCCATTCTGAGGCTTTGTCTATCGATGTTCTTTATTAGGGGGAGGACAAAGTTTCTCAAGATCTTCTAGACTTAGAGATGCTGCTAAGGCTCAGGAGATACACACCTGCACTGCCTTCTGGGAGTTCTGCCCCTGTCTATAAGATAGAAAGGGGACTGGGGCAGGATTTCTCAGTGGCAAATCAGTCCATAATTTACACAGTGTACATTCCTGTATACAGCTGCCTCTTATTTGTTACCATGAATGAATTTTCTGCTTCACTAAGGCTCACTAAGGTGGACTGGTATTCATAAGTGTGAATGTATTTCTTTGGACTGTCAGGACATTCTCATGCATGAATAATCAGCTCTTAATATCTATCTAAGCATTTTCCATGAAGACTATCAATTTTAAAATAAAACCAATAATCAAGGTTAGTGTTCTGTCTATTTTCATGCACCATTTATACTTACAAAAGAAAGTAAACAGCTTTAATCCTCACCTATAGAAAAAGATAAAAACAAAAATCTATAGGGAAAGCCCTGTCACACTAGTGACTCCTGCAAACCTCAAACAATCAAAATGAAGGCACTTGACACAAATACAAAATCTGAAAATTGATAGAAAATATCCTACCTGCAATTTCTTCTACTTATTGACAAACAGTTGTTCAATTAATATAAAATGAATCAGTTAAGTACTCACTGTGATATGATTACTTGAAAAAAGTTACTCTCAGTAAACAAACAATAACTTTCCACAAAGATAAATGTTTTAAGATTGGACAGTGAAGATAAACAGTAACAGAGAGGTATTGCTTAGGGCTGGAGCTTAATTCAGTAGTAGAGACTCTGTCTAAAATTCATAAAGCATTAAAAGAATGAAGGGCCAAATACATGGATAAGAAAACAAAAAGAAAAAGAGGGATTCTTTAGTCACCAGCAATGAGAAAAAAAGTTTAGCAGACTCAAGCTCTCAGATACAGTATGAAAATTTGAATGTAATGGAATGACATCTGGTTTCTATGAAAATGCATCATGGGCTGCGATAAATAAAAAAGCAAAGTTTAGATATAGATTTGGTGTCTTCTAGGGAGTAAACGAGAAGGAAGATTAGAGATACCTGTGACTAACTTACATAGTCAGCATCAAGTAAAATCAACTTCATATTTGCAGATGTTTTTTTATCCGAATTAGAAACAAGATTAATTTACATGTCAATCCCAGTTCCCTCTCCATCCCCAGCGCCCCTATCACCGCCCCAAGTAAAACCCTACCTATCACATATCATTTCTGCTCCCCAGGGAGGGTGAAGCCTTCCTAGGGGGTCATCAGAGTGAATCATATCCTTTGGAATAGGGCCTAGGGCCACCCTTGTGTGTCTAGGCTCAGGCACTATCCCTCTATGTGGAATGGGTTCCCAAATTCCACACCTATGCTAGGGATAAATACTGACCTACTACAGGAGGTCTGAGGTCTCTTTACTAAAACCCACATTCCTGGGGTCTGGATCAGTCCCATGCTGCTATCCCAGATAGATTTCAGTCTGGATACCAAGAGCTCCCCATATTCAGGTCAGCTGTTTCTGTGGGTTTCACCAACCTGGTCTGGATTGCTCATCACTTGTCCTTCTCTGCCACTGGATTCCTGTTCAGTTCAGTGATTCAGTGGATGTCTTCGTCTACTTT
The DNA here is from genome assembly GCF_003668045.3 of Cricetulus griseus. Lineage (NCBI taxonomy): Eukaryota > Metazoa > Chordata > Mammalia > Rodentia > Cricetidae > Cricetulus > Cricetulus griseus. The sequence goes on along the minus strand of NW_023276806.1, from coordinate 78,909,271 downwards.
TGCCAGCTGCTGGATGAGGGCTATTGGGTAGTATATAAGTCAGTCATCAATCTCATTATCAGGATAGGGTGTTTAAGGCAGCCTCTCCTCTGTTGCTTAGATTGTTAGCTGGTGTTATCTTTCTAAATCTCCAGACATTTTGCTAGTGCCTGATTTCTCTGTAAACCTAAAATATCTCCCTCTATTATGGTATCTCCTTTCTTGTTTTCTTCTATTCTTCCCCTGACTCAAACTTTTTGCTCCCTCATGTCCTCCTCACCCCTCCTCTTCTCCCCTTCTCATTCTCCTAACTCCCTCCCAATCCTCCTGTGCTCCCAATTTGCTCAGAAGATTTTGTCTGTTTCCCCTTCTCCAGGGCACTATGTCTTTCTTAAGGTCCTCCTTCTTTACTAGCTTCTCTGGTAGTGTGGATTGTAGGCTGATAATCCTTTACTCTATGTCTAAAATCCACATATGAGTGAGTACATACCATGTTTGTGTTTTTGGATTGGGTTACTTCACTCAAAACGGTTTCTTCTAGTTCCATCCATTTTCCTGCAAATTTCAAGATTCCATTGTTTTTTGTTGTTGTTGTTGTTTTTTGTTTTGTTTTTCTGCTGGGTAGTACTCCAGTGTGTAAAAGTACCATATTTTCTCTATCCGCTCTTCAGTTAAGGGGCATCTAGGTTGCTTCCAGGTTCTGGCCATTACAAATAGTGCTGCTAATGTGAATCAGTCTACCACAAAATCCAGCAATTCTACTCTTAGGCATATACCCAAAAGAAACACATTCATACAAGGACATCTGTTCAAGAATGATCAATCACATTTTTAACCTTCCTCATTTTCCTGGCATTTGAATGTAAACACATTTCTGTGCCAAAACCCTTGTTATTGCTTTCAAGCAAGACATGTAGAGCAGGTGAACATGGGGTGTTAAACTGGGATTTCTGAGTTTAGTTTAGGTTTATTTTTCTTTTAAAATAATATTTTTATTGATTGTTTCGCAGTTTCATGTGATGCACCCCAACCCCATTCACTTGCCAGAAGCTTTTTTAACCTTAGTCAGTATCATCGTCGATCATGAATTGCCTCATGGTTTCTGTCTGCAGCACAGTTATAGTGTTTGATCTAGTCTAGGATTTGTCAACCAAGACTTGCTAAACATGTGGGCCTTTTGGGCATGCTGGGTATATGCCCACAGATCTCTACTTTTGCTGCTGGGATTTTTGGTTTGGTTTGTTTTTGCTGGTTTTTAACTCCTGTCCTTAAAATGTTTTTAGCATGTGTGTGGGGGGGGAGAGTTATTTTTGTTTTGTTTTATCTTTCTGGCCACTGCTTTGCTGTCTACAAAGGAAGATCATAGTCATCAAAAGAGATAAGTATATCATCAAATGGAGCTAATTTCATTATTCAAAACTCAGTCTCTGGCCTGAGGATGTAACTAAGTGGCACAGCAGAGTGTGCATGGACAAAGCCTTGGCTGACACCCCTCATACTAAAAACTCAAAACAGAACAGTACTTCTCTTTCATGATTCATGTAACAGCTTCACAATCTTAAAAGAAAACTACTGGGATTGTTCAAAACAATTCTTTCACCTATACCATCCTTAAAATAAAAATATTGTTCAATTATTAAGCTATTTTCCTTGACTTAAAATTTGTATGGGAAATTTGGACTCCAGGCCTTATTAGTCATTGTGTCAGTAATAAAAGACTTGTTAAGAATCTTGCAGGAGGATGTCTAAAATAGCTAGACAGGTAGAGAGGCATGCCATCCAATCCAACAACCAAAAGTTTCAAACTCACCTGGTGGAAGAAAAAAGCAAATCCCACAAACTGTCCTATGACCTCCAAAGATTTATTTTGGAATGAGCCCATAACACACACATAAGCACAAATGCAGAAATGCACATATACACACATGCACATGTACAAAAAGAATGAATAAGTAAGATAGTGATAATAAAATGATTAAAAATACAATTCTGCATCAAGTCAGGGACTATGGCTCATTGATAGAGTACATACCTATCTATCACATGGCCCAAGGTTTGGTTTACATCATAATAAATAAACAAAGGAAGTGATAACACTGTGTTTCAGTAATAATACATGGAGTAATTCTTCTAGTGAGACTATAAACCAATATTTATATTGAGAATGTCCTGAAAAGGGAGACAATTTTAAAGCAAGTGAATATCATCTCTAGAGTAATGATTTTTAGCCAATCTAAGAACAGAAAATGGGTCATTTAAGAGCTGATCAAATAAGCTAGAAACACTATCACTAGAATATAAAATCAACTGCACTGTGCAATGAGGAAACCAGCACTCTGACACCCACCAATTGATTGGGGTCATAGTTGTGAGTGCATTTGTTAACAAATAAATTGCAGTATTTTGACAACTTTGACAGGAGCTTGCTATGCTGCCTACAGATTTCATGACAGATAACTACAGACATGGGGGTTTCAAGTCCAGAAATATATTTATTCACAGTTTTGAAGATTAGTAGTTCAAGATCAAGATGTCAACACAGTCTGTCTCCAGAATGTTCTATTGCAATGCATATCACATGATCCATCTTTCCTACTATGGTCTCATATGCCCAATTTTTCTGCCGTTTCAGAGTAATATTAGTCTTCTTATAGTCTAGCCATATGAGTCCTTTAATCTAAATTAACTTTTCAAAGGCCTTACTTTCCAGTGATCACACTAGATAATAGATGTTCAACAATCATTGTGGTTGAAGTTTGCTTCTTTACCATATACAACGTAAAGTCGTTGGTTGCTACATGTATTCAAACAGACAATCTGGCTCTGTCCTCCAAGAAAATTACTATTTCAAGTGATAAATGAGGCAAAATTTTCTTTCAAAACTTGAATACTAGTCTGATTTGTAATGATCAATTACAACAGTGTTTATTTTATACTAATATATTATCTACAATTGTCTCAATCCACAAAGCAATATTATAAAAGAGATTGTATTAAGACACAATCTGAGTCTATAATAATGCCTCTCAACTACACAATATCATCTTAACTAATATATTGTGAAATAATTTTAATAATGCATCCAAATAATCAGTCTATTTAAATATTTCAGCTACACTACTTGTTGTCAATATATTTCATCATGAAACATTCATCTAGAAAATGCCTAGACAATTTGCAAATGCGTATGTGTCAAGATGTTAATTAATTAAAATGAATAAAATTTAGTAGCTCTATTATTATCCATGCCTGGCAATTTAGGCAAAGAAAGAAGTAGGCCCTGTTCACACTGCTGACTAATGAGTAGAACACTGGATTAATTAGTAAGAATCACAGACATATTGCTGTTGTTTAGACATGGTACTTAGAAAGTCAGATTTGGGGACGTGATAGATCTGCACTTTAGCTACAATGTTAAGATGTCACATTAACCAAGCATGGCTAAAGCTTGGTTTCACAAACAGTCTAGAGTTCAAGTTCCTACTGGTGCACGAATGCAATCTTCGCATAAAATATACTATATAATGAAGTAGAAATAAGATGCAGGTACTGAAAAAGAGGTGCACACAGAAAATTGATGAAACAACTAAATAAGCATTCCTGTCCCTATTTTACCCACAAGTTCAGGAGCTTTTTGTCTTGGGATATATATAATGTGTTATCTAGGCTGCTAATCAAGAACACTAGGTACTATACTTTTTCTGATATATGTTTTTGGACTTGTTTCCTAAACTTAAATTGTACCAGCATTCTACAATTTTAATCCAATTGTGAAATGAGTAGGACACCCAAGGGCTCCATGTTCATCCTTTAGAAGCTAGTCACTAGTGAAAACGGAAATAGAGAAGAGGCCTCTAAGGGAAAATGAAATAAGCAAGGAGTTCTGTATATTGTCTAACTTGATTTTCTTGGCTTGCTAGCTCATCTTGTTTGAATGTGTTATTGATGAAGGCTAGATTGCAAGCAAATTGTCATTTGGGACAGTTAACCTAGCTCAATTCTTTGGCTACCAACTAAATAGTTTCTGTTGTTCAAAAGAAAAGACAGGAGAAGATGTGTTAGACAAAGTTTGTTTCTACCATCATGGAAAATAAACTCACACTACTGTAAAACTATGCATCTTCATTTTAATTACATGGCATTGAGAAAACAGAAAGTTCTGAGATGCAAAATTGAGGTAACTAAATGGGTAATAATAAGTAAGGAAAAAGGCTGAAACAAGGAGAAGAAAGTGGGTGAGAGAATTGCAGTGGTAAAGAGAAAGCAATTGCTTAGTTATTTACTCAATCAATCCAGACAGATCCTCTTGCCTCCTTATAATTTGATTAAAGCCCTCATAGAATTAGAATCACTTTTAAATAAGAGCATGGAAGTTCTGAACAAACCTTTGCTTATATCAACTATAGAAATATAACAGAAATCATTTCATAGATGCCTTTTTGTAAGGGAGAATTTTCAAGATTTTCCAACATATACCAATATCTTATGATTCATCTCATACAATACTCAACACATCTATTATATAGTATAAATATGATGGTCAAATTTGATTGTCAATTTTATTGGATTGAAAAATGCCTAGGATATCAGCAAAATATAGCTCTCAATACATATCTGTGATGTCATTTATAGAGATAGGTGTCTGACTTAATGAAAGCTTCAGTCCATTGATAGACCTAAAATTTGAAAAGGCAGTAGAGAAGTAGTGTAGCTTAGGAAAGTGGAGCTGTTGAAGGACATAGGTGACTGGGTGAAATGACGCCATATTGTGTGCACTCAATGATGATCCATAGTCTGTAAGGCTAAGATTTCTTTATTTAGATAAGCACCAGCCCAAACGCAAGCCAGAGCTTGCCCAGAGGCTGCAAGCTAGTGTGGCCAGAGAGAAGGGGCATCAACATGTTCATGGCCTCTTAAGAATTCTCTCCTTGACATCTTCGGCCTCCTCTGACCACACCCTCATGGGCGTGGCCAGGCACACCTGTAGAGGCTACTAGGAGGTGTTGCTACAGTATCTCCCTACAATTCCCCTTTTAGTCTAAAATAGGATTAAAACTTAATAGTGTAAAACATCCAAAATTAACAATAATAAAGGTGAAATACAAGAAGATACAATAATCTGCTATTGCACATCCTAACTATGTCTATTCTGGCTAAGCCCTAAAGTCATGTGCAAAGGGTGTCTAACTTAAACACCTCCTTCCAATCCCAACTCTAAACAATAAGAAAGTTATTCCTAACTAGGCTTACACTACCCTAATAAACAATAATGGGAGCGAGGGAATAGCATCTTCTAAGTTATTTCTTGCTGATATGGGACGATGGTGGCCTTGTGGTGTCCTGTGGGAAAAAAAAAAGTTAGTATAGGGAAAGTCTCTAATGGGTTATCTCTAGTCCATATTAGATGAGATTTGCTTAATTGAAGATCTAGGTTGAAATCCTCAACTTTATTGAAGTCAGTACTAGAGGCTCTCGTAGGAGTGTCAGTTGAAATGGAGTAAGTAGGATCCAGTGCAGTCGAAGAGGTATGGCTCAATCGCCAAGTATTGCATGCACTCAATGATGATCCGTAGTCCATAAGGCTAAGATTTCTTTATTTAGATAAACACCTGTCCAAACGCAAGCCAGATCGTGCTCAGAGGCCGCAAGCTAGTGTGGCCCGAGAGAAGGGGCATCAATGTGTTCGTGGCCTCTTAAGAATTCTCTCCTTGTCATCTTCGACCACCCCAGACCACGCCCTCATGGGTATGGCCAGGAAAACCTGTAGGAGCTACTAGGAGGCAGGGCTACAGTGTCTCCCTACAATGCCATGCTATTTCTTATCTATGCCCTCTCTCTGGCTGCTCCACATTGTTTATTGGCTGTCAAGTTGATCTATTCTATTCTTCCATTCCATCCCTAATATGACTGACTAAACTCTCAGAGATCATAAACTCATATATTCTCTTTCCTCTGTTAAGATGTTTATCAAGTGGTCCACAGCAGTTACTTCAAACCTTAGTAGAACAGGATTTATTCTATAACTTTCCTAATTGATATTTAGATATCAGTTTTATGATATTTCCAGAGAAATACAAAGGGAAAAAGTGGGGCTTATTAGCAAATCCTCATTATACCCTCAAGGAACAGAAATAGAGTAAGACCAGTGAATGAGTCACTTCTAGGAGAATTAGTTGATTGTTTATGAAACACATCCCACAGTTGGAAATGGACAATTGTCGTTCTAAGCCTGAAACTCTGGCCACTTGCCTCATTTTAATCTATTCTCTCCACAGACAGATAATTCATGTCATTTCAGCCTCCCACATGAAAAGAAGAAAGGATTTTCTGTATAATTCCGAGGAAGTTTCATGGCAGGAGTTTTACCCAGAAGCTCTGAAGCTTGCTCTAATGTTCTAGGGACTTTTGAGTTTACTTAGGAAACAGGGAACAAAAGATCTATTAAAATGTTCCTCTTTCTTCCTTTCATCCTTCTTGAAACACTTATTAGTCATATTTGATAGGAAATTCCAGTACAGATAATTATCCAAATAATAGCATATAAATATAAACAAGCTATAACAGCATTAGGCTTATCTTGAAAGGTGGCAAAACCCAGGGATTCAGCCTCATTTGGCTTTTATACTTTCCTTAGACAGTTTCTGGTCTCAGTAGAAAGGACACAAATCTTCATAGTGGCAAGCATGAAGTCAAAGAGTTAGACAATTAACTAGTGATCCTCTTTTTACAGGGAAAATGCCTTGACAGCATGTTATCTTTTGGTAATAGAGCCGTTTGTGTGTGTGTCACAGTTTTATTTTCGGCTCTGTGTTCATTTAAATTACTTTCATTTGAATACCCAGATTTCATCTCTCCTCTGTATTGGCCTTGCTAATCAGAATATATGATTCATTAACCTTACAAAGAATTTCAGCATTTTATTTATATGCCAACTTTCAGCAACTAGTTCCTGTGAAGAAACTGCAAGTGCCAAGGCCAGCGATTATAATACTTTAAGTATTTTAGGAACATCAGACAAAAAGTATTGCTAAATGAAGCTGGCCAGCACCAATGGCCACAGTAGTGCTCTCATGCCCCCTATTGGCTTGTTACTTCTGTTACTCAAGAAACAAGTTGAAATCTCATCAATTCTTTTTGGATAATGGAAAAAAATCTAATGTTTTCATTTGTTGGACTTATTTAATTATTTAGTCATTCATTTTTAAGTGAAAACAAATTTTGGTTTCATCACATTATCTTCGGAATTTCTAGTCATAAATCAAAATATACTTATGTGTACACATTCAAATGGATAATGTGTCTAGTTTTCCTTTTGAATTGAAGTTAAAATGCAGACTGTAGATATGCCTCAGTGGTTAAGGCAGTGGCTGTTATTCTCAAAGATCTAGGCTGGATTTCTAGAACCCACACAGTGGCTCGATACTTGTGTATCTTCTGAAGTCTGTAACTTCAGTTCCAAGGAATCTGACACTCTGTCCTTGCCTACTGAGGCATTGAATAACATAGGGCACAAAACATGCAGAAATACATCCATACAAATAAAAGCAAAAATGCAAAATTTAAAAAGCAATGACAAGATTAAGAGAGGGCAAAATTTTCCTTGTATAACACAGAGTGTATGCATACATTTATAGTTGAAATTCAGTGATAGGATAATGCACAATGTGTTTCCTTATGGATTGTGGGTAGTTTTATGTGTTGCAAAGAGCAGAGATTTTTCAATCAAAAAGCCTTAAAATTGAATCAAGGGAGGTTTTCAAACTAACCCTAACCAGATTGAACAAGATACATGCATGATGATTATTTTTCATCCCATAAATTGTGTGGCTTGCAATTCTTATCATACATCATTGTTTTCAGGACTGAATGGTGATATGAGAATATGGTAACAATTAAGTACACTTTTGTTTATTTTTTTCTTCTAACTATGATGTAAATGTCTGCACATGTGTTTTACATAGAACCATTAAGCTTCAAAGAAAGAAAATAAAATATGACCAAGACTTGTTAGCAAGTAAAGTCAAAGAAAACACATTATCTTGTTTTCTATGTTGTTTCACTATATTTTTCTAGAAAAAAGGGGGGGTTCTTATGGTGTAGCCTCAGCTGCCCTAGAATTGTTTATGTAGACAAGGCTAACCTGGAACTCACAGAAACTTGATTGCTTCTATTTACAATGTCCTGGAATTAAGGGTGCACACTACAGCTTCCAGTGTAAAGTCATTATAGAGAAACCTGAAAAGTTAGGAGGTCCTCAACAGGAAATTTCCATAGACATACCAGACAGAAAACATCACTTGTGGCTGAAAAACAGTGTCTTGGAGCTCCACACTACAGATTGCTGCTGCCCTATACAGTGGCTCTCTGCTTCTAGGAGCAAAATGTTCAATTAACACTGTCTGTCTTCACATGACCTGTATTTTCTCTTAGGACACTGAGTTAACTGGAAGTTATATATATATATATATATATATATATATATATATATATATATTATATATATATAGTCTATCAGCTAACCCCTTTGGACTTAATGCTGACCAAGCTATACTGCCTTCCTTTACATGGCACAAGTTATATGCTGGAAATCTTCACATAAATTGAATCGCTAATGAAAAAAAGGAGTGCTCTAAAAGAAAAAAAAAACTTTTTTTTCTCTCTTTTTATTATTATTAATTCAAGTTAGGGAACAGGCTTGTTTCACATGTAATTCCCCTCTCCCTCTCCCTCTCCCTCCCCTTACCCCCATTCCTTCTCCCCCACCTCCAACCTATCCCCCACCCCATCCACCCACCACTCCCCAGGCAGGGTAGGGCCCCCTATGCTGCAGGTAGTATTCTTGCTTCTGCCCATGCTGTCACTCTGCCATTTACTTAAGTAAACTTTTCTTCCTGTTACATACTCTAAGGGTAAAAATTTTTGCTGCCAACTCATTGCAGTAATAGCCTACTCCATACAAGAAAGTAAATGTTTTTAATTGTTATGGATACATCAATATGAAAATACAAATATTTCTGCTATTATACGGTTTTCATTAACAAGTAAAACTGGTAATAACTCAACATAATTAAGACAGTCATTTTTTTAATTTCTGCAATTTATTGACATTTAGAAGTTATTTCCAATCACAATTCTCTTAGCAATTTCTTAAAATCTTAAAATAGCACAAAGTGGCAACTTGCTTCATCATGCTAGAAGTAAAGACATAAATATAGTGGCCCTTATTCATGATGCTTTTTTGCAGGTTTTTTAAATATGAATTAGAAACAAGATTGTTTTACATGACAATCCCAGTTCCCTTCTCCCTCCCCTCCTCCACTACCACCCCCTCAAACTAAAACCCTACCTGTCACATATCCTTTCTGATCCACCTGGATCATGAGGCGTTCCATATGGTTTCATCAGAGTCTACTGTGTCCTTTGGGATAGGGCCTAGGCCCACCGCCATATGTCTTCTATCAGGGAGTATTCCTCTTTGTGGAATGGGCTCCCAAATTCCACATCTATGCTAGGGATAAGTACTGAACAACTACAGTAGGTCCTGTAGATTTCTGAGGTTTCCTCACTGAAAACCATGTTCCTGGGGTCTGGATCAGTCCCATTCTGGTATTGTAGCTATCAGTCTGGGGAGCAAAAGTTCCCCGGTGTTCAGGTCAGCTGTTTCTATGGGTTTCACCATGCTCCCAATTTGCTCAGGGGATCTTAAGCCTTTCCCCTTCTCAAGGGGACCTCTCAAGAGGACTCTTAGAGTCCTCCTTGTCTACTAGCTTCTCTGGCAGTGTGGATTGTAGGCTGGTAATCCTTTACTCTATGTCTAAAATCCACATATGAGTGAGTACATACCATGTTTCTCTTTTTGTGATTGGGTTACCTAGCTCAGAATGGTTTCTTCTAGTTCAATCTATTTTCCTGCAAGTTTCAAAATTCCGTTGTTTTTTGTTACTGCTGAGTAGTACTCTATTGTCTAAATGTACCACATTTTCTCTATCCATTCTTCAGTTGAGGGGCATCTAGGTTGCTTCCAGTTTCTAGCTGTTACAAACAATGCTGCTATGAAGATGGTTGAACATACGTCCTTGTTGTATGGACGTGCTTCTTTTGGGTATATGCCTAAGAGTGGAATTGCTTGATCTTGTGGTAGACTCATTCCCATTTTCTTGAGGAGTGGCCATACTGATTTCCAAAGTGGCTATATATGTTGTCCCTTCCACTAGCAGTGGAGAAGTGTTCCCCTTTCTCCACATCCTCTCCAGCACAAACTGTCATTGGTGTTTTTTATTTTGGCCATTCTGACAGGAGTAAGATGGTATGTCAGACTTGTTTTGATTTGCATTTTCCTGATGGCTAAGGGGATTGAATACTTTCTTATGTATCTTTTAGCAATTTTAGATTCCTCTATGTCTATTTAGTTCTGCACCCAGATTTTTAATTGTATTGTTTGGTGTTTGGGAGACTAGCTTCTTGAGTTCTTTGTATATTTTGGAGCTAAGCCTTCTGTCAGTGTGAGATTAGTGATTATCTTTTCACAGTCTGTGGGCTGCCATTTTGTCTTGCTGACTGTTTCCTTTGCCTTACAGAAGCTGCTCATTTTCAGGAGGTCCCATTTATCAATTTTTTTATCTCAGTGTCTGTGCTACTGGTGTAATGTTCAGGAAGCAGTTTCCGGTACCAATTAATTCAAGGGTTTTTCCCACTTTATCTTCTAATAGGTTCAGTGTGACTGTATTTATGTTGAGTTCTTTGATCCATTTTGACTTAAGTTTTGTGCATGGTGATAGGCTTGGGTCTATCTGCAGTCTTCAACATGTCCACATCCAGTTATGCCAGCACCATTTGTTGAAGATGTTCTCTTTGTTCCAGTGTATAAATTTGGATTGCTTGTCAAAAATCAGGTTTTCGTAGTTGTGTGGGTTAATATCAGGTTTTTAACTCTATTCCATTGATCTACCTATCTATTTTTTTTTAACCAATACCAACCTGTTTTCAGGACTGTAGTTCTGTAACAGAGCTTGAAGTCAGGGATGGTGATGCCTCCAGAAGTTCCTTTATTGTACAGGTTTTTTTTTTTTTTCTTTTCTTTTCTTTTTTTTTTTGCTATCCTGGGTCTTTTGTTTCTCCATTTAGGTGAGAATTGTTCATTCAAGTTCTGTGGAGAATTGTGTTGGGATTTTGATGGGTTTTGCATTGAATCTATAGATTGCTTTTGGCAAGATTGCTATTTTTACTATGTTGATGCTACCTATCCAAGAGCATGGGAGATCTTTCCATTTTCTGGAATCTTTTTAATTTTTTTTCTTTAGAGACTCAATCAATCCTAGCTCTGTGCACACCCACCTGGTTGTGCACAACTGCCAGTTTGCAGCTTTTATCCACAGAAAACTTTCACTATGTGTCCCCTTCCGCCACCTCGTCCAGTTCCCCAGTTCCCTCTGTGCACTGCAGCTAATTCAGGCCACGAGCTCCCACCTCAACCTCCCACTGCCCCTGGGCTCTGTCCACCACCCAACATGCATGCCCTAAACCGCACCTGCTCCTGCTTGTGCCCTTTCAAATTTAGCTTTGGGGAAGGTAAATAAAATAAATACCTTCCAGGTACATTCTAAAGGTTTTCCAGTACCTAGTATTTTTCAGAAAGTTTCAGAACCTTCTCAAAATAAATGTGACTTCGCCACATGCTGGTCAAACTACATCTGGAGATGACGTCACTGGTAATATGGCCGACTTTCTGTCACCTTTCCCACTTTAAAGCCTCTCCTATTCTGTGAATTCAGTGTTTGAGGACCAAGCTGACTTGCTGAATATTAGCTTATATATAGCCTTATTAGCTGTGAATGTATTAATTTAGGTATTGTTGTTCCTCAGTAACAAAGGAAAGGCTGATTTCCCCACCCACCTACAGGACATGCAGGCTTTACGTAATGAGGTTTTAGAGGAGACCAGACTGACCCATGATATGTTTATGCAGATAGTAGAACAGAAGCTAGATGATAGGCTTTGCTCTTTGTTTTATATGATACAAGCAGATCTGTCTACTACTTAAGCTGAAATGCAGCACATTTATAATAACATAAATACAGAGAGGTGCTCCATTTCAGAGGCACCAGATTCTAAGCGGGCAGCAGACTGTGTTAAAGTGAAGGATATTTTAGAGACATTACGGATAAGCAGGCGGCAGATTGTGATGAATTACAGGATATTTGTAACCAATTAGAAACTTAACTACCCTCTCTCTCCTACTCCTTTGTTACTAAGATCCAGGACACCCAAAATAGGCTTCAAAAATTGGATAATGCCATTAAATCAATGGCTGAAAAATGCGAGAAAGACTATGGTAGAATTAGAGCTGAGTTTCAAAGCTTGAAAGATGAATAACAGAACAGAAAAAACAAACTAGAAACGTCTATCAAGTCGATTGCTGAGGCAAATCCCAACCTTGATTCTATATATCAATTCCTGGTTGGCAATCTCCATGCCACCCAGATGCTACCTAGGGATGAATGTATTACCCATCTAGAAAACCTTGTAGAGCAACAGTCACAGCAAATCATGGATTCTATATCATGCCTTGAATCTTTCATGATGAATGAGATTAAAACCTCCCAAGAGGATGTCTTGTCTTAGCTAAGCTGAAAGACCGATTTGACGAAGAGGAGACATAATCACTCCACTCTGAGGCACCTACTCCAAACAGGTATTTCAGTTATTCTAAAGTCGTTATGCATACATCTTTAGTCTACCCAGCAATGGTGGTGGAAAAGCAACCAACCAGAAGACATATCCAGACAGCATATGTATGGCAACCAATTCAGTTGAAAGATCTTAAGCATATTAAAGAATCAATTGCCTCGAATGGTCTTCATATCCAACATGTAAAACAGCTATTACATTCATGGGCCTCTTTAACAGAGTGACACCTGCAGATTGGGTAGGACTGGTGTCAGCTGTCCTTGAGAATTCTTGCCAAATTGAATGGAAAGCATTACTCAGGGAGGAAGGGAAGCTCCTAGAATAGCAGGCCGTTAGAGACAGGGTTGATTTGACCCTTCAAGAAATCCTAGGGAAAGGTATTTATACTGACCCACAGATTCAGGCTGAATATGACGAACTTATGCTGTCCCTATGCAGGAAAGCAGCACTAAATGTATGGGATAAGGTTTGTGAGCCGGGAGACCTAGAAGCTTATACCAGAATAGAACAGGGACAAACAGAACCATTTAAGGACTTCTTAGACTAGTTGACAAGAGCAGTAGACTTACAAGTAACAGATTCAGCAATATGACACTTGATTGTGTATCCATTAGCTTATGACAATGCAAACCCAATATGCAAAAGAATACTTTTGCCTTTAAAGATGAGATCAGCTCCACTGGAAGAATGGGTTCTGCCTACTGCCCACATTGACTATAACATGCAAGATGCTGGAATCTGGGCAGGAGAAGCTGTCCCAAGAGGTTTAAAAAGGCAGCAGGAGATTAGGAGAGATAATGACAAAAAATGACTTGGGAAGGAGAAACACCTTACAGGGACTCATACAGGTATCATGAGGCCAGAGTTCATCGCTACCATGAACCAGAGGCTTGAATAGGAAGAGCATGCTCCAGGAGTCCATGGAAGCATCAGGAGAATAGATGTTTCAGCTGTGGTAGAATGGGACATATAAGGAGAAATTGTAGGCAAAGAAATTCTAACAATTCTCCATGTGAAAGGTCATTGCCTTCTGGGTTATGTAGGAGATGTGGTAAGGGCAGACACTGGACTAATGAATGCAGATTGACCAGGGACATACAAGGGAACCTGTTAAGGCCATTGCCCTATCCAGACAGGTTCATCTATAAGCCATTTTAATGGCAGGGCCTTTGGTTCCTCTGAAGGCCTATCATTTGTATTTAGTTTCTGTACAGCCTGGATAGTTGGTAAAAAGATTCTAAAAAGTGTCTTTCTGCAGCTGTTTAGAACTGTCTAAAAGTTCTAAAAAGGCCTCCGGAAACTCCGAGGGGGAACTCCAAGAGTCCCACACATTGAGACAGGTCCAGTCAATCCCAATAGCAGTGGAAGACAATCTCTCACAGGACAAATAGATAGTTCCTTGCCTATTGTGAAAAATGATACTGCTCTAGATGGTAGTTTGAATAGTGATGAAGAATGAAATGTGACTGGACAAACTGAAAAATGCATATTTTGGCAAACTTCTATTAATGATAAAATACTTCAGTTAAAAGTGAAAATTAATAATAAAGTTATTAAAGGCCTAGTAGACACTGGGGCGGATTTGACTACTATTACCCAAAAGTCTTGGCCTCAGAAATGACCTCTTAAAGAGGCAAATGTACACTTTTTAAGAACTGGTACTCTATCTAGAGTTCAATGGAACTCTATCTAGAGTTAACTTGGTGGTTTGCATTGGACCACAATGACAGAAAGGGAGACTGAAACCATACGTGGCAGATATAGCTGTAAATCTCTGAGGTCGTGATCTCTTACAGCAATGGAATATTCAAATTAACATTCCTCCAATGTCAGATACGAATTCTAGAAAATAGATGGATAGTAGGAAGGATCAGGTAAGATGCTATGGAAAATGGTTACCAACTATCCAGGCTGTACAGAAACTAAATACAAATGATAGGCCTTCAGAGGAACCAAAGGCCCTGCCATTAAAATGGATTATAGATGAACCTGTCTGGATAGGGCAATGGCCTTTGACCTCTGAGAAGCTAGAGGCTTTAGAAAAGTTAGTACAGGAACATCTGGAGGCTGGTCACATAGAAGAATCTACCAGCCTTTGGAATTCTCCTGTATTTGTTATCAAGAAGAAGTCAGGTAATTGGAGAATGCTGGTAGACCTGAGAGCCATATATAAGGTAATTCAACCTTTGGGCTCTCTACAGCCTGGAATGTCACTGCCTTCCTTAATATCTAAAGGATGGCTGATCATAGTAATTGACCCTAAAGACTGTTTTTACACTATACCATTACAAGAAAGTGATAGAGAGAAATTTGCATTTACTGTAGCAACTCTTAATAACTCACAGTCAGTTCAGAGATATCAGTGGAAACTTTTACCTCAGGGGATGCTAAATAGTCCTACTTTGTGTCACTACGTTGTACAACAACCTTTGGAAATAATTTGTAAAAAATTTCCACAATCTCTTGTTTATCATTATATGGATGATATTCTTTTATTGGATTCTAATAAGGAAACTCGGGAACATATGTTTGACATGGTGAAGGAAGTTCTGCCTAGAAAGGGGTTACAAATAGCCCTGGGAAAGATACAAAGAGGAGATTCTATTAACAATTTAGGATATAATATAGACTTACAAAGAATTAGGCCACAGAAGGTGCAAATTAGAAGGGATCCTTATCAAACTCTTAATAGTCTTCAGAAACTACTAGGAGAAATTTCTCAATTACAGACGATTATTGGGGTAGAAGGTTATGACTTAAAACATTTGAAAATGATTCTGAAAGGTGATAAGGATCTAAACAGTCCACAAATATTATCTGCCGGGGCAGAAAAAGAACTACAATGGGTAGAAAAGAGAATATCGGATGTACATGTAGATTGGATATACCTTGACTTAGATTGCATTCTGGTCATCTTGCCATCCAGATAATATCCTTCTGGAATTCTGATGCAGAGGGAAGACACTATATTAGAATGGATATTTCTGCCACATAAACAGAATTAAAAAGTTAAAGACGTATATAGAAAAGATTTCTGATTTGATTTTAAAGGGCAAATTAAGACTTCGTCAGTTGACTGGAAAATGTCCAGCAGAAATTATAGTACCTTTAACTAATGATGAAATTTCCTCCTTATGGAAGGATAATGAATATTGGCAAATAGCTCTTACTGACTTTTTGAGAACAATTAGTAACAACTATCCCAAAACCGACAGAATAATATTCATAAAAAAGACAGTCTGGATTCTTCCATGAAATGTAAGGCATAATCCCATTGTTCTTACAATTACAGGAAACAATCAGAAACAGAAGTAATCCTCTGTACATTACACATATCAGATCCCATACGAGTCTGCCAGGCCCACTACCACAAGGCAATGACGAGATTGATCGTTTATTAATTGGAAGTGTGCTAGAAACCTCAGAATTTCATAAAAAGCATCATGTAAATAGCAAAGGTTTGAAAAAGGACTTCTCTATTACTTGGCAAATAGCCAAGGAGATAGTGAGAAACTGTCCTACTTGTTCCTTTTATAACCAAATTCTGCTGTCATCATGCTGTAATCCTAAAGGCATTCAGAGGAATGAGATCTGGTAAATGGACATCTTTTACTTTACAGTATTTGGAAATTTGAAATATGTGCATCATACTATTGACACATTCACAGGTTTCCAATGGGCTACTGCTGTCAACTCTGAGAAAGCTGATTCTGTTATTAAACACCTACTAGAGGTGATGGCAGTTATGGGCATACCTGCACAGATAAAAACTGACAATGCTCCAGGATTTGTCTTCACAAAAATGGAACAGTTCTTCAAATATTATAACATAAAGCATGTCACAGGTATACCACACAATCCTACAGGGCAAGCAGTTGTTTAGAGATCTACTAGGACACTTAAGGAGATGCTCCATAAGCAAGCTGGTAATTCAACGCATCCAAACATAGGTTGCATAATGCTTTATTGACACTAAACATTCTTAATGCCAATGAAAAAGGACAAACAGCTTAAGAAAGACACTTATCTATGGAAAAAACTGCTGAACTAAATCAACCAGTGTACTTTAAAGATGTACTGACATTGGTGTAGAAACTTTCCAAACCTACTGAAGGATATTCCTATGAAACTACAAGAAGTTTGCAGAACACCAAACAGACTGGACCACAAAAAGAAGTCCCACCCACCCCCGACACATAATAATTAAAACACCAAATCTGCAAAATAAAGAGAAAATATTCAGAGCAGCAAAGGAAAAAGGTCAAGTAACATATAAGGGCAAACCAATCAGAATCACACACGACTTCTCAATGGAAACTCTGAAAGCCAGAAGGTCTTGGATAGATACCATACAAGCACTAAGGGAGCATGGATGTCAACCCAGAATACTGTACCCAGAAAAACTTTCAATCACTATAGATGGAGAAAACAAGATATAACAAAAACAGATTTAAACAATAAATATCCACAAATCCATCACTACAGAAAGTTCTGGAAGGAAAACTCCAACCCAACGAACATAACCACACCCACAAAAACACAGGCAATAGATAATCTAATTTTACCAAACACAAAAAGAAACAGGAGGGCAAAATCCACACACAATGACACCACCAACAATAAATCCAAAACAAACAAGAACCAACAATGGACATTAATGTCCCCCAATGTCAATGGTCTTAACTTACCCATAAAAAGATATATGCTAACAAAATAGATACGACAGACTCCATCTTTCTGCTGTTTACAAAAAACACCTCAACTTCAAAGACAGGCGTTACCTCAGAGTAAAAGAATGGGAAAAGATTTTCCAAACAAATGGACCCAAGAAACAAGATGGTGTAGCAATGCCATTATCTAACAAATTAGACTACAAACTAAAATCAATCAAAAGAGATGAAGAAGGGCATTTCATACTCATCACAGGAAAAGTCCATCAAGATGAAGTCTCAATCCTGAACATCTATGCATCAAATACAAAGGCACCCACATTTGTAAAAGAAACATTACTAAAGTTCAAAACACATAAAACCACAAACACTTATATTAGGAGACTTCAACACCCCCTTATACCACTAGACATGACCACCAGACAGAAACTTAACAAAGAAACAAAGGATCTGACAGAAGTTATGACCCAATTGGGTTTAACAGACATCTATTAAACATTCCATCCAAGCATGGAAAGAATATACCTTCTTCTCGGCGCCACATGGAACCATCTCTAAAATTGAACACATAGTTGGCAGCAAAGCAAACCGCAACAGTTACAAAATAATTGATAACCCCCGGTATCTTATCAGATCACCATGCATTAAAGCCAGAATTCAACAGCAATTTGAATTGCAGAAAACCTACATATTCATGGAAAATGAATAACACCCAATTGAACCATTCCTGGGTTGAGGAAGAAATAAAAAAAGAATTAAAGACTTAGAATTTAATGAGAATGTAGACACAACATACCCAAACTTATGGGACACTCTGAAAGCAGTGTTAAGAAGAAAGTTCATAGCACTAAGTGACCACATGAAGAAATTGGAGAAAAGTAACATTACAGAATTGACAAAACAACTGAAAGCTTTAGAGCAAAAAGAAGCAAACTCACCAAGCAGGAGTAGATGCCAGGAAATTATCAACCTGAGAGCTGAAATCAATAAAGTAGAAACTAAGAAAAGAGTACAAAGAATCAATGAAACAAAGAGTTGGTTCTTTGAGAAGATCAATAAGATAGACAAACATCTAGCCAAACTAACCAAAAGGCAGAGAGAGAGAGAGCATGCTAATTAACAAAATCAGAAATGAAAAGGGGGATATAACAATGGACACTGAGGAATTACAGAGAATCTTCAGGTCATACTTTGAAAACCTGTACTCCACAAAATTGGAAAATCTAAAGGAAATGGACAGTTTTCTGGATAGATATCACTTACCAAAATTAAACCAAGATCAGATAAGCAGTTTAAATCGACCTATAACCCCTAATGAAATAGAAGCAGTCATCAAAAGCCTCCCAACCAAAAAAAGCCCAGGGCCAGATGGCTTCACTGCAGAATTCTAACAGAAATTCAAACAAGAGCTAATTCCAGTACTCCTCAAATTGTTCTGCACAATAGAAGAAGATGGGATATTGCCAACCTCTTTCTATGTGGCTAGACTCACTTTGATACCCAAGCCACACAAAGATATGACTAAGAAAGAGAACCACAGACTGATATCCCTCGTGAACGTCAATGCTAAAATACTCAATAAAATATTGGCATATCAAATCCAAGAACATAACAGAAAAATCATCCACCATGATCAAGTAGGCTTCATCCCAGGGATGCAAGGATGGTTCAACATACGAAAAACTATTAATGTAATCCACCATATAAACAAACTGAAAAAGAAAAACCACATGATCATCTCACTAGATGCTGAAAAAGCCTTTGACAAACTCCAACATCCCTTCATGATGAAGATCTTGGAGAGAACAGGAATAACAGGAACATATCTAAACATGAAAAACGCAATATACACCAAACCAATAGCCAACATCACACTAAATGGAGAGAAACTCTAAACATTTCCTCTAAAATCAGGAACAAGACAAGGCTGTCCACTCTCTCCATATATCTTCAATATGGTACTTGAAGTTCTATCTGGAGCAATAAGACAAGAAAAGGAGATCAAAGGGATACAAATTGGAAAGGAAGAAGTCAAACTTCCACTATTTGCAGATGATATATAGTATACCTTAGTGAACCGAAAAACTCTACCAGGGAATTCCTACAGCTGATAAACACCTTCAGCAAGGTAACTGGATACAAAATTATCTCAAAAAAATCAGTAGCCCTACTATACACAGATGATAAATCCAATGAGAAAGAAATCAGGGAAACATCACTTTTCACAATATCAACAAGCAACATAAAATATCTGGGGGTAACACTAGCCACAAACATGAAAGACCTGTGTATTAAGAACTTTGGGACTTTAAAGAAAGAAATTAAGATACCAGAAAATGGAAAGATCTCCTATGCTCTTGGATAGGTAGAATCAACATAGTAAAAATGGCAATCCAGCCAAAAGCAATCTACAGATTCAATGCAATCCCCATCAAAATCCCAACACAGTTTTTCACAGACATTGAAAGAACAATACTCAACTTTATATGGAAAAATAAAAAACCCAGGATAGCCAAAACAACTCTTTACAATAACAGATCTTCTGGAGGCATCACCATCCCTGACTTCAAGTTCTACTATAGAGCCATAGCTCTGAAAACAGCTTGGTATTGGCACAAAAAATAGACAGATATAACAATGGAATCTAGTTGAAAACCCTGATATTAACCCACGCACCTATGAACACCTTATTTTTGACAAAGGTGCTAAATCTATACAATTTAAAAAACATAGCATCTTCAACAAATGGTGCTGGCACAACTGGATTCAGACATGCAGAAAATTGCAGAGAGAATCATACCTGTAACCATGCACAAAACTAAATGCAAATGGATCAAAGATCTCAGCATAAATCCAGCCACACAGAATCTTCTAGAAGAGAAAGTAGGAATTACCCTGGATGAACAAATTGGCACAGGAGACTGCTTCTTGAACATTACACCAGAGCACACACATTGAGGTCTGCAATTAATTAATGGGACCTCCTGAAACTGAGATGCTTCTGCAAGGCAAAGGACATAGTCAGTAAGACAAAATGACCACCCACTGAATGGGAAAAGATCTTCACAGATTCCACATCTGACAAAGGGCTGATTTCCAAAATATATAAGGAGCTCAAGAAGCTAGCCACCAAAACACCAAACAATGAATTTAAAAATTGGGGTGCAGAACTAAATAGAAAATTCTAAACAGAGGAATCTGAAATGGCTGAAAGACACTTAAGAAAGTGCTCAAAATCCTTGGCCATCAGAGAAATCCAACTCAAAACAACTCTGAAATACCACCTCACACATGTCAGAATGGCTAAAATCAAAAATACTAATTACAATCTATGATGGGGAGGATGTGGAGAAAAAGGAACACTCTTCCATTGCTTTTGGGAGTGTGAACTTGTAAGACCACTGTGGAAATCAGTATGGCTGTTGCTCAGAAAAATGGGAATCAGTCTACCTCAAGATCCAGCCATTCCTCTCTTGGATATATACCCAAATAGTGCATGTTCATACAACAAGGACATATGTTCAACCATGTTCATAGCAGCATTGTTTGTAATAGCCAGAAACTGGAAGCAACCTAGTCAAAAAGTCAAAAATGGTATGTACTCACTCATATGAATTTTAGACATAGAGCAAAGGATTACCAGCCTATAATCCTCTTCACCAAAGAAACTAGGAAACATGAAGGACTCTAAGGGATAAATGGTCCCCAGAAATGGAAGTGGCATGAACTCCTGAACTAATTGGGAGCATGAGGTAGGGGGGAGGGAGCTGCTACAATAAGAGCAAGAGAAGAGGAGTAGAGGAAAGGAAATGGAGTGGCAGAAATATTGTGTTGGTGGAAGAATAGAGCAAAGAGAGCAGGATGAGAGATACCTTATCAGAGGGAGTCACTATAGGTCTGAGAAGAGATCTGGAACCAGGGAGATCTCCAGAGACCTACAAGGATGGCATGATCTGACAAACCAGGCAATGGTGGAGAGGATAACCTAAAAGCTCTTCCCCTAAAATGAGGTTGATGACTTCTCTTTATGCCATCCTAGAGCCCTCCTTCAGTGGCTGATGGAAGCAGAGACTGACATCCACAGATATACACTGAGCTGAAATCGGGAATTTAGTTGAAGAGAGGGAGGAATGAAGAGTGAAGGGGTCTGTACCAGGTTGGAGAAACTCACAGGAACAATTGGCCTGAACAAAAGAGAGCACATCGACCCCAGATGCTGTTGGGGAGGCCAGTACAAGTCTGATCCAGACCCCTGAACATGGATGTCAATAAGGAGGCCCCTGCACTCCAGGGAGCCTCTGGCAGTGGATTAGTATTGTTCCCTGGTGCAAGAAGGGACCTGAGAGCCCATTCCATGTGAAGGGATACACTCTGGCCCTGGACACATGGGGAAAGTCCCAGGCCCATCACAGGAAGATTTGGTGGATTTGCAGAGCCCCAGTTGAGGGCCCTACCCTGCCTGGGGAGTGGTGGGTGGATGTGGTGGAGGTAGATTGGGGTGGTAGAGGAGGGATGGGAGTGAGGGGAGGGAGAGGGAGAGGGAGAGGGAGAAGGGACTTACATGTGAAACAAGCTTGTTCCCTAACTTGAACTAATAAAAAAAAATTTAAAGAAAGATATTTCGCTATAGTGGTCTAATAAGATACAGGGGGTTATTTCATTTTTTTTGTACCTGTTGAGGTTTGGTAGGTTGCCAAGTATGTGGTCGATTTTAGAGAAGAGTCCATCTAGTGCTTAGAAGAAGGTAAATTGTTTTGTATTTGGATGGAATGTTCTAAAGATATCTGTGAAGTCCAATTGCACCATAACTTCTATTATTTCCTTTGTTTCTTTGTTAAGTTTCTGTCTGGTGGTCCTGTCTAGTGGTGAGAGTAGGGTGTTGAAGTTTCCCAGTATAAGCGTGTGCAGTTTTATTTGTGATTTGAATTTTAGTAATGTTTCTTTTACAAATGTGAATGCCTATTTATTTGGGGCATAAATGTTCAGAATTGAGACTTCATCCTGATGGATTTCTCCTGTGATGAGTAGGATGTGACCTCCTTCATCTCTTTTGATGGATTTTAGTTTAAAGTCCAATTTGTTGGATATTAGGATTACTATCTCTGCTTGTTTCTTGGGTCCATTTGATTGGAAAATCTTTTCCCAACATTTAAATTTTAGGTACAATCTGACTTTGAAGTTGAGGTGTTTTTCTTGTATGCAGCAGAAGGATGGATTCTGTCTTCTTATCCATTCTGAAAACCTGTGTCTTTTTATGGGTGATTTAAGACCATTAACACTGAGAGATATTATATATATATATATATATAATATATATATATATGTTATGTTATGCATCAATAGCAGCAACAGCTTTTCCAGGTTCTGCAGTCATTTGAATAAAATTATAGAGACATCCAGCACACTCCATTTAAAAAAAACAACAAAAAAAGTAAAAACGAAAATCCCAGAAAACAGCACATTTCTGTTACTCTCATGGATATTAATGACCATTTATTGTTCATTCTTGTTTTTTTTGGATTTGGTGGTGGTGGTGCAGTTATGTGTGGGTTTGCATCCCTTTTTCCTTTTGGCTGTTGGTAAAGTGGGATTATCTCTTGCCTACATTTTTCTGGTTGTAATTACCTTCCTTGGGTTGCAGTTTTCCTTCCAGAACTTTCTGTAGGGCTGGATTGGTGGATATGTATTGGTTGAATCTGGTTTTGTCGTGGAATATCTTGTTTTATTCATCTATATTGATTGAAAGCTTTGCTAAGTATAGTAGTATGGGCTGGCATTCGCGGTCTCTTAGTATAGGAAGAATACCTATCTAGGACCTTCTGGCTTTCAGAGTTTCCATGGAAAAGTCAGGTATAATTCTGATAGGTTTGCCTTCATATCTTACTTGATCTTTTACCTTGGTTGCTCTTAATATCTTCTCTTTATCCTGTATGTTTGGTGCTTTGCTTATTATGTGGCAAGGAGACCTTATTTTTGGTCCAGTCTATTTGAAGTGCTGGAAGCTTCTTGTACTTTCATAGGCATGTCCTTCTTCATTTGGGAAAATTTTCTTCTATGATTTTGTTGAATATGTTTTCTGTGCCTTTGAATTGGATTTCTTCACATTCTTATATATATATATTATTCTTAGGTTTGGTCATTTCATGGTATCCCATATTTTCTGGATATTTTGTTTTAGGGATTTGTGGGACTTAAAATTTTCTTTAGTTGATGAGTCTATTTCTCCTACATGGAGAAACAGTAGTAGTTCCTGAACATTTATACTGCTTTTCTATTTCCAGTAGTCCCTCAGATTGTGCTTTCTTTATTATCTCTATTTCAGTTTTTAGGTCTTTTTCTGTTTCCTTGAGAGATTTGTTGATATCTTGTATTTTTTGTTTTTTTTTTGTTTTTGTCCATTTCTTTAAGGGATTTTCTCATGTCCTCTTTGAGGTCCTCATTCATTTTCATGAATATTTTTTGAGGCCATTCTCTTCTGCTACAATTGCATTGTGATATTCAGGTCTTGCTGGTATATGGTTCCTAGTCTCTTATGGTGCCGTATTGGGTTTTTTGTTGTTGAATGTGCCTTTACATTGTCCTCTTCTCATCCTTTCTTCTGGTGGGTGTAGCAGGAGTCTCTTCCTCTCCTGGTGGGTATAGAACCAAGGTTCCCTTCTGGTAGATGCAAACAGTTGCAATATTCTCTTGTCTGTCCTCTTCTCATGGATGGATGTGGCACTGTTACCGGGGCCTTGGCAGTGTCCGTGTGTGTTGGATCCCGCTGCTGAGTTCAGATGCGGTGAGTAGACCCATGGCCTGAGATGTTTCCAAGGAGTGCCACAGAACCACTCATGATGCTTTTGATGAAGAGTTTTCAGATTTATAATATTGCCAAAGCTAGATGCACTCATAAGAAACCACACTCAGGTTTTGACCTTCTCCAAAGTTAACAATATTTTCTTGCAAAGGGGAGCATCAACAGTGAACCACAGCTTGTGGTAAGGCCCTCTGATAAGTGCCTGCATGACTTATATGCCACAGCATACTGAGTTGCTGAGCTTTGGTCAGCTAGCTGAATCAAATGATTTTTCTTTACTTTTTTTAAATCAATGCTTTACCCATGTTAAGTACCCATTCTATCACTTAGGCAAGCTTAATCCTTAGTCTAATCCTTACACATATTCTTTGTTTGTTTGTTTGGATTGGTTTGGTTTCATTTGGTTTTGGTTTTTCCAGGCAGGGTTTCTCTGTGCAACAGTTCTGGATATTTTGGAACTCATTCTTTGTACCAGGCTGACCTCAAACTCACTAATATCTACCTGTATCTTCCTCCCAAGTGCTGGAATTAAAGATGTGCACCACCACCTCCCAACTCCTTACACATATTTTCAACTTAGAATATTTTAGCCTAAACCATAAGTTAATGGAGAGGTAACACCATGGTCAGGGGAGAGGAATCTGTGTAAATACAGTTCTTGGTATTTAATATTTATACTGTAAATACTTATGCTATGTCAATTTGACAGTGATTTTTAATACTGAAAAACTAATTCACTATCTATAAAGGTTTCATAATTTATAAAATGATAAATAAAAATACATTGAGATTCTTTTTGAATGTATCCTTGTACATTATTGCAAATATATAATGCCTAAATGATGAAATTAGACACTAAGATGCTTGCCTGATTCCTCTCAGTAATGCATCATTTGAACTGAAATATCTGCCAAAACATTTTAATAGTTTAAACTAAACTACATACAGTAAGTAAACATTTTGTTATATAGATTGTTCCAAAAACCTGTAGCTTCAATTATAATGTTATTTCAATGGAAAAATTTTACATGCAAATATTCAAAGATTTCTTTTTTATTTGAATAATTTTTTACATACAATATTTTGAGCTTATTAATTCCCTTCCCCCAATTCTTCCAAGAGCTTCCCTACCTCCATCTCACCAAAATTCATGGTCTTTTTCTCTGTTTCTCAAAAACATATTATCAGTATTAAGGAGTGGACTCAAAAGGAAGCCACATTATGGCAATTGGAAATAACTCTGGTAATTTGCTTTAGGAAAATGTTATATTTATACATAAATTGGTCCAAAAACTCCTTTAACATACATACAGAAAAAATGGTGATGATGATAAGAATATGGCACTGAGGAAAAGTTACTCCTCAGCAACTGTACAGAGAGGTAGGAAGTGATGTAGCTGGGCAGAAACAGGAGATAAGCTCCCTTCTCTGCTGAGATGCTTAGGAGGTAAAGTGTGCTGTGACTTGCTCCTTCTCTCTGACCTCTCAGCATTTCCCTCTATATCTGACTCCAGCTTTTGTTATCTAGACCAATTAACAAGCTCCTTTTACAGCAGTAGATGTTGGGGTGGGCTAATCTATAGCTTGTTTCTGGCCTGGGTGCTAGCTGGGTTGCTAAGCCTGCCAGCTTTCCCTACTCTTTCCTACCCAGAGAGTTCCTCCAGCACTGCCTTTGCTAGCTCACCCAAAGCAGGGATTGGAGCCAAGTCTTATCTTCTCTGTTCCTCAATTGAGCTAACCCACAATCACACCACCAAAGCCAGGCCTAATGTTTTGCCCAGGCTAGGTAACCCAATAAAACTTCTACTTCTTAAGGTCTTTAGGTTAAAATAAAAGTCTGTTTTCACCTGTTTGTGCCACTGTGTGTTTTAGGTCTAGTTGGACAATATTTTTCAAATTCATAGAACATACAGAATTCAAACAACCAGAGAGATTCTCAGGAAACAATTCTTTCTACAAATGCATTGCAGAGAGGTACACTTGAGGTCAGCATCTTTGGCTGGGCTGCCATTCATCACAAAGCAGCATTGATTGGCCAGTAATGGAGATGAGAAGAGAAAAGAACAGAACAGAACAGAAGAGACAAGGACACACATATTCAGAGAGGGCTCTTTAATTGAAATGTTCAGGGGATTTAACAAAAAACTGTAGTCAAAATACTTCAAATACTATGAGAACCATAACCACAAGTATTCAAAACAAATTATGCTGACAGTATAACATCTCATGAGGAAGGACACACATGTGTATGAAAATTCCTTCAACAAATAATTTGGAAACATTCACTATAGTTTTTTCAAACACTGACAGCAGAGAAACAAATGAGTTATTTGAGCTAAGAGATTAGGATTATCATTTGATACAACATTAAATTATTTACTAAAAACATTGTTTTGAAAATCACAATTTATTTTAAGATGCTTTAAGTAAACCTTCTATTAACTGCTTTTGAAATACTGCCTTTCTGACCTCCTAAAACTTGAACCTCAAACAAGTGTCATAAATCATATCACATAACATTTACATGTTTTTATTTCCCATGCTTGAAGTTTGTTGTTAACTATTACAAAAAAAAAGGAAGAAATCATGGAGTTTATCACCCCAACACAGATATTTCCATACAGATGTAAACAGGTAAGCATGTATTATAGGAGATTACAAAACTGTGCCCATAGTAAAATATTATCTGTCCTTCAGACACACAAGCATGAATATATATTGAAAAGCAGAGATGCAAATTATCTTTGTAAAATAACTTTTAGCATAAAAGATAGCAAAAGACAAGACTATACCAACAGCAAGTAAATAACTATTAAAACACTGTACACATAAGAGTATCAAATAGCTAGTGTTTTATAGTCACATACTCTTTCCTTACACCACTCTCATTATTTTGCACACAATTTACAATACTGTATTAAAGTCACCACAAATTAGGGGAGTAATAATGCAGATACAAGAAACAAATATTGAGTCATAAAAAATTAGAATATTTGGTTAGGGTTACACTTTTAAACATTGGACCAAAAAAAGAGTGAGTTTTATCAATGTTCATGATATTCTTCAAATAAATAGACCATGAAAAGTCAAATACTACATACAACAAATATTTTCTTTGTTTTTTTTTTGTTTGTTTTTGTTTTTGTTGTTGTTGTAGACCAGGCTAGTTTCGAAGTCACAGAGATCCACCTGCCTCTGCCTCCTGAGTGCTGGAATTAAAGGCATGCGCCACCAACGCCCTGCTAAAATTTTAGTCTTCTTTTTTTAAGATTTTATTTATTTATTATGTATACAGTTTCTGCCTGCAGGCCAGCAGAGGGGACAAGATTTCATTCAAGGTGGTCGTGAGCCACCATGTGGTTTCCCGGAATTGAACTCAGGACCTCTGGAAGAACAGTCAGTGCTCTTAATCGCTGAGCCATCTCATTAGAAACAAATATTTTCTAATGAAAGTTTAGGCATTGTATATGCTTCACACAAAAGTTACACCCCTCAAGTGGCCTAAGGGTAATTGCCAACCAACGACATTATATTGTTTTAACTGAAAGATGTGGTCAGGATGGTTCCCAACAAATGTTTATGGCACTATATGGAAATCTAGTTTACTGTTTTCTAGTTTTTATTTTAAATATTACCTAGCAATCAGAATTTACTTATTTCATATGGTATACTCTCTGCTTTTCACAGTGTCATAGTATTATTGAAAATTTTCATCATTTAGTGGCAGAATAATGTAAGAACTTATTCCTACATTTGTAATGTGCTGCAGTTAGAGCACTCGCTTTCAATAATATCAATTTCATCTTCCTGTAATAAGATTCTGAATCTATTTGAATAAAAAGTTTTTGAGGCATTGGTTCAATTAATTCCCCAAGTTCATGAATGTGGTGGCAAAGTATGAAGTGCAAAATACTGGATATTATTATGTGTTAATGTGTTATAAAATAAACAAGTGATGGAGAGGAAGTCCCAACTGGCAAAAGATTGATATTTTTAGCCTAAAAGGAGAACTACTATTAGTCTTTGAAAACTACTTATTTTTTTCTAGCATAGAGTCTTTAGATATGAAATTTTGGTGCTATATTTAACTACAAAGTTCTTTTGACATGCATCTAGTTGAAAGGGAGCAGTTTCTGCCTGACACATTGGAATTGAAAACATCCTACATGATATAAAATGATAATGATTGAGTTTTCCCAGAATAGTCCACCTAAATACCCAGATAAAGTACAGCTGGTTACCTTCCAAGAATATAATGTGCAGCATGTTTTTGCTACCCACATAAAAATCTCTTCCAAATTCCATTTCCATATTGTTGTAGCCATGACCAGGTATATGTGACCTGTATTTTTTCTTCTAATCCTTGCTAAGTCTGTCCAACCTAGTAGAATGGAACAAGTAGTAATTATCATTTATGAAAACTCTTAAAATTCCTCAAAATATAAAAGTTCCTCATGTACAATAACAATATGAAAATATCTTTTCAGCTTAGATGTTGTGCCAATACTCTTACTTTCTGTGATACCATGAGAAAAACTGGCCTTTGTCAATTGAGTTTGGGAGTTCTTTATATTTAACACAGTGTCCACAGACTTTCTTCTCTGGTTTAACATTGTAAGCCATACAGTCCCATGCTTTATGGAGTAGCAATGTCTTGTTCTTCTTTGTTAAAGAAGTCTAATGACTTTATCTGACAAAGAATGTCCTTAGTCATTTAGAAACAAGACAAATGTATTTCTCAGAGAACAGAAGAGATGGACATGGAGCACATTATACTCCTTAAGTCTTGCAGAGCTTAACACTGTAACCATTTCATTTAAATTGACATCTTAGTAAGTATATATATTTGGAATTCCTTCATAATAAGACACCAAAGACATACTGCCCTCAGCATCACCATCTTATTTTCATATTTGTATGGCGAATAGAACCTCAAAATAAAAAAGTTTGCCTACTCGGGGATAAAAAGAAAAGTTCTGGCCCAGGCCACCCTTCTGGCCAGGATTTGTCCATTTCATCCTTGTACCTTCATGAGTTTATTTAGTTATACATGAATGTGATCAGATGTCTTCTTTCCCCTGGAACACTAGAGTCTATAATGAACATGAAGTCACACTGATATTGATTTCATGTTACCAAGTCTTTGAAACCCTGCTGCCAAGAATGGTTACTTTCTGAGCATCAGGCTGTCAGAACCTCAGTGTATGTATATTACAAGGACTAAATTCAATACACACGTGAGACAAAAGTGATGGTACACAATTGTAGACCTGCATTGAAAAATTGCTTTGAATTACAAATTCTATAGTCTATTAAAGTGATTAAACTACGAAATAAGAAAAATTTGTTATAAGAAAAAAATTGTAATCTCGGTATAATTGTTTTCCTTCCCACACCATAGAACTCAAGTGTTTGCAAACAAACATAGACATGAGAACTTGAGTAGTGTGCACAGGGTCTATATTCAGGTAGATAAATGGAAAAAAACTTCAGGCTTGATGAAGTTTCATGGGAGAAATCTTTAAAAGAAATATAGATTCCCATTATTTATTTTCAAAACAATTAGGAAACCATATATAGATAATGTATATATAAATATATGTAGCAAAATATATGGGAAAAGGATGGTGATTTGAAAAAAAATCTTATAGTTTACATTAGAAGATGTTTCTAGTAGATGATTCTTGATATGTGATAAGGAATTAAAATACTGTAATGCTATCCTTAGTCCTCATTTTCCATGTGAAATAACTTAGAATATTTTATGCTCATAGTGGCTAGAATGTGTGTTCTTAAAATATCTTTCTAGATCATTGGAATGATCTAGATGGTTTTTAAACACAATTATAGACTATCTATATTCACTGTAAAAATATTTTTAGAACCATTGCAGCAGTAATTTGAATCAAAGAAACATTCTCTTTCTGTACACAAAATCATATTTGGCAAGCCTGACATTTCTGGGTCTCTGCTAGCCATAACATCATGAGTGTATTCTGTTTAAAATCATCATCTGATAGGATTCTGGTAGCATTTTTAAACTATACCAAACCTAACCACTTCTAAGAATATATGGCTTTATGAAAATTATATAAACTTCTTAGCGTTGAGGATTATTCATTTATAAAATGTGGAAAATATAACCTATCCACAGGAATACAAGAACTTTATAGGTCAGAAAGTAGCATAGGTATGACACACACACACACACACACACACACACACACTTTATCCCTGAGTTTTGTGGAATGTCATACAGTGATGTTTAGTGTTCATTGTCAACTTGATAGAATCTAGGATGACCAGGGAGATGAGCTCCTGGGCATGCATAGGGGGTTATTTTAATTATATTCATTGATGTGGAAGATTCATCTTAATTGTGGATGGGATTATTTCCCAAGCAATAGATCCTAGAAGTGAAAAAAGATTCTGGGCATACATAGAGGGTTATTTTGATTAGGTTCATGGCATACGCTTTTATAACATCAAAGTCATAGACACATTTCCTTGAACAAGGCCTCAACAACCCAATGAAGGCCATACCCATTAATCCTTCTCAAATAGTACCCCTGCTTGGTAACTAAGAACTAAGCCTACTGGCACCATTTTGACTGAAACTACCATACTTACTATGAAAATGCATGCATTTCTTGCTCTCTGTTCCTCAGCATAGCTGTGATATAATAAGATACCTCAATTTCCTGTTGTTGTGACTTCTTAGTATGATATGCAGTAGTTTGGAACTGTGAGCTGGAATAAACCAATTCACTTATGTTGCTTTTATCAAGATACTTATCACATCAACTGATAAAGAAATTGTAGACTGTCATTAAAAATGCAGAGTCCAACTCTTCCTTGAGGATCCCAATATATGCATTCAACTTTCTCATCCAAGATTTCAAGTCTGAAACTTGATTTTTATTTGTGTTCAAAGTTATTTGCATAAGCAATCTAAGTATGCTTTTAAAGTAAATATATCTGACAATTCTTTGGTTATACAATACAATGTATTTGGCTTATATTTATCCCCTGTTTTACCCATTAACTCCTCTCAGATCTACTTTCACCTACCTAACTATAACCACATTATGTGTCTTTTTTAAAATTTGATAACTATTGCCTCAAATTTGCACTGTTTTTGAAATTCTGGGGTGGTCACACATGTATTATGGTACCTATCATGAGAAACACCCTCAAGTTAATCTATATAGCCCTCTTCTGGAAGCCACCAATTGTCTTTTAGCTCATTAGTTAGAAATAGGAGCTCATAAAGTTTTCATTGTACAAATCATTCATTTACTAGGTTAGATTCCTTGGTAATTTTTGATGTTAGAGTGAATGGGATTTTCCCCCAGAATCCTTTCTGAGTGGTTTGTCTGCATATACAGGAAGAGCACTACTTTTGAGCACTCATTTTGCATCTGTTTCTGCTTACGGCATTTATCAGCTTTAGGAGATTTCTATTAGAAAATTTGCAACCCTTTATGCATAAAACCATAACACCTGGGAAACAAGATACTTGAACCACTTTGTTTACAATATATGTCATCTTCTTTCATTTTTTCTTCTAAGACATCAAGCACAATGTTGAACAAGTGTAGAAAAAGTTTACATTCTTGTCTTATTGTTATACTTGGTGAGAATGCTCTTAGATTTCTTCCATTTATCATAATGTTGGCTGTGGGCTTGTTTGATGTTTCATTCATGTCTCCTGCATCCCTTAAACCCAAAGGAATTTTATCATGAGACTTTAGAATTTGTCAAAGTCCATTTGTGTATCTACTGAGACTTTTGTCCTTGTTTTTAATTCATGTGGTCTCATATATATAGTGATTCTTGAATATTGAACCATTCCTATATCTCCTGGATAAAGCAGGATTAATTTTTGGGTGACAGTTTTGATATGACTTTTAAATTTGGTTTGCAGAATTATTGCACATACATTAATCATAGAGATTAGCCTGCAATCATCTTTTTGGAAGGAGCTTGTGTTATTTTGGTATCTTTATAATACTGGATTCATATAAACAATTTGGAAGATACCCTTTTTTCATACTTTATAGAATAGTTCAAGAAGTACTGATTTTAGATCTCTGAAGGCATCCTAGAATCCTATCCTTAATGCATCTGACTTTAGGCTGTTTTATATGTAATATTTCAAACTACTTCTATTTCATTGGCTGTTATGGGTCTGTTCAAATTATTCTACTTCATCTTGAGTTAACTTTGGTAAATAACAATATATCTAGACATTGGTCTATTTCTTTTACATATTCAAGTTTAGTGAAATACACATTTTTAAATATTTAAATATTGTTTCTATCAAGCTATGTTGGATAAAGTCATTTTCATACAGATACATAATGTACTTGGATATACAAAATTTTAAATGACTAGAGTTATATTGTAAATTTTGAAAGAGAGAAAGGGGGTACTTGAGAAGGCTCATAGAGAGAAAAAGTAAAGGAATATTATGTAATTGTATTGTAGTCTCAAAAGATATAATTATTCATAAAACTGACACTCTGGGAATATCATTAGAGCTTCTTTGTCCTTTGCTTAGTGGAAAGAATAGTATCTTTGAAAGCCAAAATAAAATATTACAAATATATTATTTTTCTAGAGCAGACCCTTCTAAGTTGCATAAATATCTTAAAAAGGGAAATGTTGGTGACATTCTTTGCCCGCCAGGTTCTGAAGCCAACTCCAAAACCAAATTAACAAACAAGACTTATATTAAATATTAAACTGTTTGCTGATTGCTAGGGTTTCTTATTGGCTAGCTCTGTCTTAATTATTAACCCATTTCTATTAAATCTATGAATTGCCAAGAGGGTGTGGCTTACCTGGTAATTCCCCAGCATGGTGTTACTCCTTTGGCAGCATGACATCTCTGTGGAGGGATCCCTCTACCTTTCCCAGGATTGTCCTCATCTTCTCACTCAACCTATCTTCCTCTCTGGCTATCGAACAATCAGTGTTTTATTCATCAACCAATAAGAGAAATTTATATGCAGAAGGGAAAATTCTCTCCAAATTAAGGAATTCAGAAAACTCAAGAATGAATTATTTTACCTAATAAATATCCTATATTGCATCTGTGATAAATATATCTAGCTCCTTCCAATTTGCATAGGTACAACTGAAATAGAACAAGCACTCATTGCTATAAACAGGCTATTATGTTAAGGAATGGATACAGAAACATAGAAATAAAGCACTAAATGTACATTCAGAAACTATATTAAGCAGAAAAACCCAATACCAAATGACACACAGGAATCTAAGAACTAAGGATCAATGAAAGAGTCAAACGTAGTAATTGTTCTCACTGTTCAGAGGCCCACAATAAAATCAACTATCACTTGTGTGCAAAGGGCCTAAGTTAGTCTCATATAGTCTCCTTGGTTGTTGGTTCAATCTCTTTATCAATTTTGTGGCTTCACAGGAACCCAACGTATTAAGAATCACTATCCTTTTTTTCTAAAAAAAAAAAAAAAGTAAACCTCAAAGTTCCTAGAATAATAGAGAGATAATCAAAGGGATACATGCAAAAGGATTAAAAATGGTTAATAGCCAAGTAACATGTAATATATTTGTAATTGCAACACTCAAGAAATGAACAAGAAACCAGAAGAGAAAGAATTAGGCTAGAGAGAGAGATGCTATCTTAAATTCCATCCCTCCAAATGTGTCTAGTCTTTATCTATAAATATGCACAAATTCCTAAGAGATGACTAAGGGAGCCATATAGTGTTCTTATAAGTTAATAGTCTTTGGAAATGATCCTTTAAATACAACATCCTTATTATAAAACCTAAGGATACTAGGCAATATGATAACATACAAGTAGAAGCCATCTAAGGCTGATGAGGTGAACTCATATTTTAGGCAAGATTACTGACATTGTCGAAACCATCAGTAACTGACAAAGTAATTTTATTGGTAAATAATTTGATTTAGAAAACCATTTTGTTTTCAAATGTCTTTATTTTGTCACACATCTGCGCCTTTTCAAAGATATCCATTTAAACTATTTCTGTAGTTTAACATAGGCATATGTTTTTTTTTAAATGAGCAAAAGAAAGAACCTGTCATTCAGTCCACTGTGTTAAAAAAAACATCATTCTTTTTGATGGTACATTGCAGTGTGTCTCATAGAACAACCTTTTTTTGAACTTTCAATTACTTTGGGCAGAGATTAGAGCATTTGATGTCATATGCAGACAATAAAATTCTTTTTATCTCAGTGGTATTTCATTATGCTTTGTGACTTAGAAACAAAATGAGCTTAAAGTCAAGCCAAGACACATATTTAAGATTGCTATGATAATGCTAATATGCCCTTTAAAATTGAGGCCATCTGGGAAATTGAAAGGGTGACAAGTGGAACCAACTTGCATCTAACTGGCATGACACCAGACATTGGCATGGCCTAAGTGACAGCTGTAGCATCTGGAGAGAGTGTGATAAGAAAATCCTGTTATACTATTGAGCCGGTTTTCCTTAAATTGCGTCTTACATGATTTCATAGTTACCGATTTTATTTTAGAACAAAATATGTTCCTCTTTGAAACTGAAATGCTATTGTCCTTAAGCAAATGGGAAGGAAGTGATATTTGACTGTATATCTCATTAGCCCTGATACCTGAGGGATTTTCAGCTCTGAGAAAGGAGTGTAAGAACACATAACAACGTATATGCTATCAGAGCAAAGTACTCAACAAAAGAGGCAATGTCTGTGACAGTGGTTACAATACACCTGTCCTGGGTGCTAAGGGGATCAAGTAGAATCAGGCTCAGTTTCATTCCCAATTGAACATCCTCTTTGGACAAAAAGTCAATCATATAACTATCCAGGTGTTCTAGCTTATTGAGCAAGATAAGCCAGCTAGTGCTACCTTAGTTTCATTGCAGCTGGAAAAGCTCTGAGCTAAAGCACTCTCTGCTATCTCAGTTCAAGATTTGGGATATAGAGCCTATGCTGAAGGAAAACATTCCTTTTTGTCACAGGAGACCAACAGGCCAAATCTTCTTCTGTTGTTATTCAGTAGATATTATTAATAACTCACCTATGGTGTGCTACTGTTTTATGAGTTGAGCTACTGAAAGATAAAAGTAATATGAAATAGACACCCATTTGCTCACAGTCCAATAAAAAAGTCGTATAAGGAAGCACCTGTAATGTGTCATGGAATGGCATCAAGGGAAACATGTGGAAAGTATTAGAATAACCATCGCCCTTTTTGGCTTCTCTCCTGTGTAGAAGATGCATATTCCCTTTCCTGCCAAATTTTAAAATCTCATCTAATTTCAGAAAGATTCTCCATTAAAAGCATGCAAGCAGCTCTGATCTATGAACTTTTTGAATTTTGACTGATCCTCTAGTTACATGAAAATTTGTTCTGTCTCTTCTGTAAAACAGTCCAGCCTCAGAAATTAGGAGATATGCTTGCTAAAAGAGAAAAGTAACAGCAGACAACAGACTCTAACTTGATACTAGTACTCTCTCTCTCTCTCTCTCTCTCTCTCTCTCTCTCTCTCTCTCTCTCTCTCTCTCTGTGTGTGTGTGTGTGTGTGTGTGCTCTATGTGTATGAGTGAACGCTTACATGTGACGTGGCATATGTGGGCAGAAATAGATGTGTGAATATCAGAGGACAACTACACAAGTACAGTGTAGATCCTCGCCTTATTTTCTTTGAGACAGAATAACTTGTTTAATGCTGTGAACGCCAGATTAATTAGTGCCCACCTTTCCAGATGTTTTCTTATATCTGCCTCACATCCAATCTTAGAAGCAATAGGATAAAGTCATTTGACACCACCTAATTTTTCACATGAGTTTTGAGGATGTAAATTCAGTTCACCTCACCTGTGCAGCAATTCTGCACTCATCAATTCATCTTGCCAGGCCTGATATGATTTTGAAGATGATAAACCTCTACTGCAGCCGGGCAGTGGTGGTTCATGCCTTTAATACCAGCATTCAGGAGGCAGAGGCAGGTAGTTCTCTATGAGTTTGAAGTCATCCTGTTCTACAAAGCTACACAGAGAAAGATTGTCTTGAAAAAAAAAATGATCAACAGGTCCAAGTGCAGAACGTAGAAGATGCTATCTTGAGATGTGAATGTTCATTCTCCTCACTAATTTCCAAGCCCCTCAGTCATCTTCACAAAACTTAAACCAAGTATTAAACCCTGTGTCAATCTCCCTATACCTCAAGATGATTTAATTACACTATACCATCTGCTGGTATATCTAAAGCAATAGGGCAGCTTCAGAACCAGCTCTGAAAGCAAAATTTGTTGCCCAAAAGCTGCCTTCCACTCCTGGTCGAAGAGGATGCACTGCAGTTTTATTTAATGAAGTGTTTTCCTTACAGGCCTAATACTTTAACCTGCTTCACTTATTACATACCAGGAGTATGTACTTATTAGGCATTCACCATGTACTGTGGAAATTTATTCATAGACCGTGAATTCATGGAAATAAGACATTTTTACTAATACTTTCTGTTCTTGCTCATTGGATTTGAAAGAGAAAGCCATATAAAAAGAAAAATGAGAGACTTTGACTCCCCAATTTTCCTACATTTCTGGCTGTAAATTTTGCTTCTGACTTTAATTAAAGTGTCTGGAAGTTCTCATATTTTGTCAGCTAACTCAGACATCTCAACTCTCTGCCACTGGGGGGGTCATGATGCACCCTGGTGCTTACATTAAAATGCATGCTGAGAAAATAAAATTCTTGGCACCTGAAGTTCTTTCTTGTCTCATAATTGTATTTTTTTCTTTCTAGGTTATTTTTATTATAGCATCACCTTCTTATATCCCCCAAAGTTCTATATCGTGCCAACAGAGGAAGTACTGCATGACGTTTTGTGCTGGCTTAGATGGAATAAAAACATTAACTGAGTTAGGAATATTATCGAGATCCTTTACCGTGACCTAGTCTCATAAAATCTCTTATCCTAAGCCAATTATACTCTGCCCGAGCTCATGACCAGCTTCGTCTCTGGGCCAGGCTCAAGGCATATTACATGACTCCAAAAAATTTTAGTTGGTTGTGTCATTTTCGCTGATTGTGTCCCCAGGCAGATTCACATATTATGTGTTCCATTGGATGAATGGACATTCAGCAACCATTACCTAATGTTTTAGTAGTGCCTCAGGACAGGGATTATAGCCAGACATAAGT
Organism: Cricetulus griseus; assembly: GCF_003668045.3. NCBI lineage: Eukaryota > Metazoa > Chordata > Mammalia > Rodentia > Cricetidae > Cricetulus > Cricetulus griseus. The sequence goes on along the minus strand of NW_023276806.1, from coordinate 78,871,938 downwards.
AAGGACATCCCCAAACTGCCAGCTGTTTATTCACTACATGATTACAGCCCAGCATGCTCCATCTCACCATGCCATTTAGGCAATTTACATGGGTAAAAATCTTCAATGCATAGATAAAGGTAGGCAGGTAGGTGAGTATAAAAATAGACCTAGACTATACAGTACATGTTTATTAACATACACATACATATCCAGATGCATACTGGGCAGGTTGCATCTGCACATGATAAACAGATAAGTCTCTTACAATACAAAACTTTTACTGAAGCAAATTGTTTGCTCCACTCAAAGTATGGCGCTGACTCTCGGTCTTTTCACTTTTATGTGAAACTTAACTTTCTACAATCCCAGTAAAAAACCTGCAGTGTCAAGGAGAACATATAGTCACATATTCTACCTCCAGAAGTCAGAACCAAGTGCTGCTAACATGTTCTAAGGGACTACTTTGCACTCTGATTAGATAGAAACTAGGAGAACCAACAAAATTTAAATTTCTTTTTTATATTTTTTACTCTTCTCTCATACAACACATCCTGAACACAGACTCTCTACACTTTTCCCTGTTACCCACCCACCTCCCCTCTCCCCCACATTCACCACTCATCTGTTTCCCTTCACAAAATAGTAGGGTTAATTTCTTATATCTTATACTGCAAGAGTCGGAAAAGCCAACATATTCATAGAAATTTGGGGGAACCCATGGACTGCTACTCTTTAGGGAAATAAGTTAACAATAATAAATTGGCCATTTCAAAATGATAGGTTTTGGATGTCATTACCAAAGAAATGATAACTGTCTTAGGCAATGGATAGGTTACTTGTTCTGATTTGAGCATTAAATTATATAAATCTGTAGCAAAATATCACATTTTATTCCCTATAATTATTTGTGATCATTAAAACATGTGGGTAGAGAATGGGTCTGAGTTTAAGAGCATTTGATGCTCAATCGTTAGAACTTCACGCATACGCAAGCATTCAAATAGCAAGGAGGCATTACACAATGACCTGTATGTAATTCCAGCTCAAGATATCTTATGTCCTCTCTTATGTGTCACATACAAGCATACATATATACCTGTCCATACACTTAGACACACATACACAATTATCTATAGAAATGGAAAATTGTCAACTCTTACCCTTTACATTATTTCATTCACTTACTCAAAACTGATAAATAACTCATAATTTTCAAAAATAATATAGGTTGTATACAGGTGCTTATTTGTATCAACATAGTAATATTGAGATATTAATTTACTTTTTGAGTGAAGAAAGTACTTCAATCCATTTAGGCATAGTTAACCCATTAATCCCCAATTGATCATGTGAAATAGTAGGGAAACAAATATGATCTAAGAAGACCAAGTATTGATAAGTTAACAAAGATGACAGGCAGTCAAAAGTTCAAAAGGCACATATAAAGATACCAAACATACAAATTTTTCACAAATGCCAATATCACTAAAAATCATTTGGAGGACATTTCAAAAGAAATTTCATGTCACTCATCAAAATCAAAACACTTGGCTGTCACCAAACATTCAAAAGAAAAAGTGTAGTTGTCAAAATATTCTAGCAATTCCATTTACTTCAAATGAATGTAGTCATTGCTTTGTTTCATAGCTTAGCAACAGAAATACAGATAGAAAATATAATCATAAAGTTAGACTTTTCTAATGGCTTAATTGTTCTCATTATGTTTTCCTAGATGTGATCATATATTTTAGTTAACATTAGGAACAGTTTACTTCAAATTAACATTTATGATACAAAACAAAAGTTATGGTTGTATATGTCTTCCTTTAATAATAGCCTAATGGTACCAGGTAGGATCTATTGTCAGTATGGAAAATGATATCTGCTAAAAGAAAATTAGTCTCCATAATTAGCAATACAGAAATTGTGGTGCCTTTCCCTATAGGTTTTCATTATATATGAAGTCAAATTAATCCTATGATTATTCCAGAATGGCTTCATTAATTAATGGGTGGCTCGTGCCATTAATATAATTATTTGGGAGGCAGAAGCAGGTGAATCCTTGTAAATTCAAAGCCTGGCTGGTCTGCATAGTGAGTTCCAGGGGAATCAGTGATATATCATGTTACCTTAACACACAAAAAAATGCTACAGTCTTCAGTATCAGGATTGTTAATAGATTTCTGATGAATTTGAATCATGTACCTTTTTGCAACAAACAAATTTATTATTTTGCAGTACATATCACAGTAGAGAAATTAGAAAGTAAAGTAACTCTATTTTGCCTATCATGATAAAACAACAACAAAACTAGATTAAGAGAAACAACACAATGAGAAGTCTTTATATTCCATAGATGGGAAATTGTGAAGCAGAGATTCTAGAGGAATAAAATAGTTGTGATTGAATCCAGAAGGATGTGTACCCTTCCTAGTTGGGCAAGAATCAAAGAACTTCAGGAAAAAGACAGATTGCATCTTACTTTAGATAGGAATAAGAGAGGAGAGAGAAGCTTTCTTAAATTTAGTGCTTCTATTTTCTTGTTTTGAACTCAAGTGATTCAAACAGTAGAAACTATTTCCTTTACATTTTGTGCTTCCAAAAATTAGTTATAAATAAATGAAATTAAAAAGTTTCACATCTAGATGTTTGATACCGGCTAGTGTAGCAAGCTCTCCACATCAACTGTGAGGAACTCTTCATCTACTGTACTATCTCCTGTTGGCTATGGCTTCAAAAAGTAGCATTCTCATATAATCTTATTGAAGTAATTATATATCCCTAAAATATCTACTCACTTGCTTTTGTTCTCCTTTTTAATTTCCTATTTCCTGTAAGAAATAGACAAATTTCCAGTAATGGGGCTCTGCATACCTCATCACCACTTCCTGACTACCAACAACACTGGAACGTATGCATACTTGATATATTTGTTAAAAATGAGGAAAGTAATTTTAGAGATGGATAAAATATTTTATATGAATCTATTACTATTTATAAATCCCAATTAATTACCCATCCTTTGGACAAGGGGACACTGATTTTAAAAAACAAATTTTTTTTATTATTTATGAGTCTACATGGTGAAACATTCATTTTGAGAAATAAATTTACAATTTTAATCTCCCTAAATAGTATTTTAAAAAATTCTTTCGGGGTTAGAAGATTTAGGTCCTCACTGTCTCAGCATCTTCAACTGGGCAATGGAATGTGGTTCTGCTTTTTCTATGATACTATCAATAAGTAGTTTACAGAAGGTCTATGCCCTGCTCCAAATGATATGACAGATTTGAAGATCTACCACGGAAGGCCTCAGCCTACCTGGGGAGCATAAAGGGGATGCAATAGGGGGTTAGTGGGGGATAGGGGAGGAAGGGAGGAAGAGGGACCTGGGATTGACATGTAAAACAAGCTTCTTTCTAATTTAAGTTAAAAAAGGAAAAAGAGACAATTAATTTCATTATTTTTATTGTAACATCAGAAATCAGATATGCTATTTGATCAATAATAGTTTTAGCTACAAAATATCAAATTGTAAGTATTAAATATGGCCAAGTATGAAATGCCTTTTGCTATCAACTCTTTTAAAAAAATTAAAGGTGAATCTTAAATGCATTTTACACACTACATTCTTTTATAGAATCAAATTATAAAAGGTAATGTCATGGTCTTCTCAAACTTTACTGGCCTAAAAAAAACTTACATGTTTTCTTCTTGCATTATATCATCAATGATAATATGTTTTCATGAAATGTAAATTTTAACCCTATTATTTCTCCTCATGAGATTTGTTATTAATGTCTATAAACTACTGCAAAATATTTACCTCCATATATAATGCAATGTTTAGTGAAATAACTATTTAATATTTGCCTCTATTAAAATTACCTAATTGGAATATTTTACCAGTAGTGTTTCAACTGTAACCAAATGTACATTTGGAAAAACAAAACAGTGAAGTGAAACTTTACAAAATTAAAAATGGATGTCATACTTTGGTTACAGTAAGATTGAACTTAGAGAAATTAATGGTGATCTGATATTAATTCTTGTACATTTTAATTGAAATAAAATTGTTCTGTTGTCCCCTATCTCTTTCTTCTTCTAAGCCCCTACCAATTACATTCCCTTCAACCTCTTTATTTCCCTCCCCACTCACAGATTGATAGACTCTTTTTCTCTATTTTTGTCCTTTTATTGAAAATATTTTTCTCACATAATATATCCTGAGTATGGTTTCCCTTCCCTCTAGTCCTTCAAATTCCTCCACTCCACTCCTTCTGTCTAGATATATTCCCTTTCTACCTTTCATTAGAAAACTAAAGGGCTTCTAAGGGATAATAATAAAATACATAATATAATATTATTAATAAAATATAAGGTAAAAAGTAACACATCAGAGATAAACAAAACAAACAAAATAAAAAGACCTCAATAGAAGGAATAAGAAACAGAGACCTACTTGTTCACACACTCAGGAATCCCATAAAAACACTCTGCTAATGTCCATAATAGCTACGCAGAGGACCTGATACAGACCTTTGGAGGCCCTTTGGATACTGTCTCAATTTCTGTGAGTTTATAAGAGCTTTGTCGTGTGTGAAGGACATTTTCACTTGGTGGCTTGCATCCCTTCTGACTTTTATATTATTTCTGTCCTCTCCTTTGTGGGGTATCCTAGAAATTGTTATTTGAAAACTAAATGAAACAGCCAAGAAAATTTTCATCAGGCAAGCCACATTCCATTTGAAAATTAAGAAGCAAACATGCCAAGCATTAGAGATCACATCTACAAAACAACTCCCACACCTACGAATCAATGAGATTGTGTCCCCTAGTAATATCAGAACCTAAATGCCATAAAGTCTCACTATTACACTTGCCTAAACATGAGTTGAACTAGGACAACAGTAGCTATATAAAAATGGATAGGGGAAGAGCATGAGGCTTCAGCTTTTGCAAAGAACTATAGGCAACTAAAGAATGCTCACAGTTCAAATGTCTGCCCCAGAGAAGAGCACACCCATTAGTTACTCAATACCAAAATGCTTAGCTCTGAAAACATATACCAGAAACATATGAACTGAGCAGATTATATTAACATACTTAAGAATGTATATGTAGATGCATATTCATATGAGAAGGTAAAAACAGTTAAGAACAGAGGGAATGAATTAGAAAGCAAATAAAGAAGCTTATACAGGGGAGTTTGTAGGGAAGAAATTAGAAGATGGAAGGGGGTAATGATGTAATTTTATTAAAATGTCAAAACCGAAAAATTAATAAAAAATTACATTCAGACACCTGTATTTGACTCTCGGAGCCTTCTCTTTGCTCCCTCTATCTTCAAAATACCTTCCTTTTAATATTGTTATGATTTTAGTTGCTTTTCAAAGATATTGAACTTTGTTTTTCTTATAAGTTGCAATTCCTCATTAAAAAAAATACTTGTTTGAAATTCTTTCAGGGGTTATGGGTAAAAGCCTGACTGTCCTTTAAGACTAAGCTCTTTTAGTGTAAATTTCTATCAATCACACTGTACTCCTCATCATTTAAATGTCTCCATAGATGCCTTCTGAAACATCACTGGGTCATATAATGTTGTGACTTTTTTTTTCAATTGAAAATAATATTATCTGAGAAAATACTATTTTATATATTATTGCTTATTTTAGTGAAAATGAGGTTGTTTAAAGGAATAAGATTTTTAATCCATGTTACCAATTCATTCATATTGTAGAGAGTGATTCTCTAGTTTTGAAGACCCTGAAATCAAAATGGTCAGCAGACCAATCAATTAGATTGTTAAACATGTACATACATGGTGTTTTAAAATTTATTCTGTATCCCATTTTTTAATCACATTATTTGGTGTTTTGGTGACTAGCTTCTTGAGTTCTTTGTATATTTTGGGATTCAGTCCTCTCTCACATGTGGGGTGGGTGAATATCTTTTCCCATTCTGTGTGCTGCCATTTTGTCTTATTGACTGAGTCCTTTGCCTTATAGAAGTTTCTCAGTTTTAAGAGGTACCATTTATTAATTGTCGAACTCAGTGTCTGTGCTACTGGTATTAGGTTGAGAAAGCAGTCTTCTGTACCAAAACATTCGAGAGTACTGCTACTTGCTCTTCTAAGAGGTTCAGTGTGGCTGGATTTATGTTGAGCACTTTGATCCATCTGGAGTTAAGTTTTGTGCATAGCTATAGATATGGATCTATCTGCAGCCCTCGACACTCCAGCATCCAGTTATGACAGCACCATTTGTTGAAGATATTTTCTTTTTTTCCATTATATAACTTTAGCTACTTTGTCAAAAATCAGTTGTTCCTAGGTATGTGGGTTAATATCAGGGTTTTCAATTCAATTCTATTGGTCTACCTGTCCACTTTTGTGCCAATACCAAGCTGTTTTAAGCACTATAACTCTATAAAAAAGCTTGAAGTCAGGGATGGTGATGCCTCTGGAAGTTCCTTTATTGTACAGGATTGTTTGGGCTATCCTGGGTCTGTTGTTTTTCCATATAAAGTTGAGTCTTGTTCTTTCAAGCTCTATGAAGAATCGTGCTGGGATTTTGTTTGGGATTGCATTGAATCTGTAGATTGCTTTTGACAAGATTGCCATTTTTACTATGTTGATCCTAACTATCCAAGAACATGGGAGATACTTCCATTTTCTGGCATCTTCTTCAATTTCTTTCTTTAAAGATGCAATGTTCTTATTATAGAGGTCATACACTTGTTAAGTTAGCATTACCACAATGTATTTTATGCTGTTTGTGCCTATTGTAAAGGATGATGTTTTTCTGATTTTTTTTCTCAGCACATTTATCATCTGTATATAGTAGGGCTACTGTTTTTTGTTTTAGTTAATTTTGTATCCTGCCACTTTGCTGGGGGTGTTTACCAGATGTAGAAGTTCCCCGGTAGTGTTTTTCAGGTCACTTATGTAAACTATCATAAAATTTGCAAATACCGAGTGTTTGGCTTCCTCCTTTCCAATTTTTATACACTTGATCTCCTTTTGTTGTCTTATTGTTCCAGCTACAACTTCAAATACAATATTAAAGAGGAATGGATAGAGTAGACAGCTTTGCCTTGTTCCTGATTTTAGAGGAATTGTGTTGAGTTTCTCTCCATTTAGTTTGATCTTAGCTGCTCATTTGCTGTATATTGCTTTAATTATATCTAGGTGTATTCTTGTTATCCCTGATCTCTCCAAGACCTTTATCATGAAGTAGTGTTGGATTTTGCCAAAGGCTTTTTCAGCATCTAGTGATGTGATTTTTCTTTTTTGGTTTGTTTATATGGTGGATTACATTGATGGATATTTGTATGTTCAACCATTCCTGCATCACTGGGATTAATCCTACTTGATCATTTTGGATGATTTTTTCTGATGTGTTCTTGGATTCCATTTGAGAATATTTTATTGAGTATTTTTGCATCAGTGTTCATGAGGGATATTGGTCTGTAGTTCTCTTTCTCAGTTGTGTATGAGAACTAAATAGAGAATTCCCAATGAAGGAATCTAAGATGGCTGAAAGACACATAAGAAAGTGCTCAACATCTTTAGCCATCAGGGAAATGTAAATCAAAACATCTCTAAGATACAATCTTACTCCTATCAGAATGGCTAAAATAAAAAACACCAATGACAGTTTTTGCTGGAGAGGATGTGGAGAAAGGGGAACACTCCTCCACTGCTGGTGGGAGTGCAACTCATGCATCCATTTTGGAAATCAGTATGGGGGTTTCTCAGAAAAATGGGAATCAGTCTACCACAAGATCCAACAATTCTACTCTTAGGCATATACCCAAAAGATGCACATTCATACAATAAGGACATCTAGTCAACTATGTTCATAGCCACATTATTGGTAATGGCCAGAACCTGGAAGCAACCTAGATGCCCCTCAGCTGAAGAATGGATAAAGAAAATGTGGTACATTTACACAACGGAGTATTACTCAGTGGAACAAAAACAATGGAATTTTGAAATTATCATAAAAATGGATGGAACTAGAAGAAACCATGCTGAGTGAGTTAACCCAGTCACAAAATGACATACATAATATGTAGTCACTCATATTTGGATTTTAGACACAGGGCAAAGGATTACCAGCCTACAATCTACACTGCTGTAGAAGCTAGGAAATAAGGAGGACCCTAAGAGAGACATACATTGTCCCCTGGAGAAGGGGAAAGGGACAAAATCTCCTGAGCTAATTGAGAGTATGGGGGAGGTAGTTAGGAGAAAGAGAAGGGGAAAAAAGGAGGGGACACCAGGACATGATGGAGCAGGAAGATTGAGTAAGGGGGAAGAAGATAGTACAGCAATAAAAGAGATACCATAATAGAGGGAGCCATTATAGGTTTAAAGAGAAATCTGGCACTAGGGAAATATCCATAGGTCTACAAGGATGACCCCATCTCACAATCTAAGCAATAATAGAGAGTCTACCTTAAATGCCTTTCTCCAGTAATGAGATTGCTGACTATCTTATCTGCCATCCAAGAGCCTTCATCCAGTTGCCGATGGAAGCAGAAGCAAACACCCACATCTAAACACTGAGCTGAACTCCTGGTATCCAGTTGCAGAGAGCGAGGAGTGATGAGCAAAGGGATCAAGACTAGGCCGGAGAGACCCACAGAAACAGCTGACCTGAACAAGTTGGTGCTCATGGACTCCAGAGTTATAGCTGGGAATCCAGCATAGGACTGTTCCAGACCCCCTGAAGTGGATGTCCGTTTGGAGGCATGGGACATCTGGTAGTGGATCAATATTTATCCCTAATACACAACTGGACTTTGGCAGCCTACTCCACATAGAGGGGTATTCTCTAAGCCTAGACACATGGGGGATGGTCTAGGCAATGCACCAAATGATATGACAGACTCTGAAGATCAATCATGGAAGGCTTCACCTCCCAGAGGTACAGAAAGGGATGGGATTGGAGATGTTGGGGGCCAGGGAGGAGTGGAGGAAGTGAGGAAGAATAACTGGGATTGACCTGTAAAATAAGCTTCTTTCTAATTTAAATAAAAATAAAATCGTTCTGAAATTTTCAAAGAGTGTAGTATATTCTTCACAAATAATAGATAGTATTTCAAAATAACTTGATCTCCTACATTTAAATCAATGTGACATACATGTTTCTATTCTAGCAGGTAACTCAACATTTTCCCATAAAACCAAAAAAATCTGGTAAATAACTAAGCTTTAAAAAAAAAGTGCTGAAATATTGTCATATTTTATTTCAAATTTTGTATTTTACTAGACATCATCCCTCTGGTTAAGGATAACAATTATGATATTCCTGGTACTCTTTGATAGCAAATGATCTAGTTAAATAATAAGGTTTTTGATCCATTGTTCTTAAATTGAAAAAATAATACTAATATGAATGAACCAATTCGTGTGCCTTTCAATATGTGTAAGTCTCCATGCAATGACATTTCAGTTGATCTTTGGGATTTCAGTTCTACACTTGCACATTATAATAATTAAAGTAATGATCAGACACTACATTGCAAGCCCCAATTTTGGTGTTAATGTATCTCTCAATCCTTCTCTTCTTGCTTAGTGGGATGCACCAGTGCACTCTTGCCAGCTACCAAGGGAAAGATGCAGTCTGCTTGTGAGGATGCTGGCTTTTCACTGCACAATGGTTTATATCAGCTTTCACAGCTGCTGGATAATGTAAGCTCCTTAGAGGCTCTAAAGAGAGTTTTAGACACCTGTCAAGCCAGGTGCTCTGGGGCAGCTATTGCCCTTGAAATAATAAGGCTGGCATGAAACCAATTCCTTCTCTACAGCCTTCACCACTATTACAAAAATAAATAGATATGATAGATAGATAGATAGATAGATAGATAGATAGATAGATAATAAAGTTAAAGCATAAAAAGATCTTTTATGATCACAGTTAAATGATACAACTATTAATCCATACACAGATATCTTTATGGGCATGGAAAATACAGAAATGTGTGCACTTAAAAAATCTAAAGCAAGGCTAGATCAGAATAGGGAAAGGAAACATACCCAGCCTGTTCTGAAATGGTACTTACTTGTTAATCATTAATGAGAAACTAAATTTATGAAACCTTGAAGTGAAGCAGAAGACTGAGACTTTGGCTTCAGGATTCATTCGATTCACCATTCTGAAAAGAAAATAATGATTCACTAAGTAGGACTGCAGGCTACTTGCACTACCCCAGGGTATCCATGATGCTTTGTAGAATCACACTGTATCATCAAAATGCATGCACACAGAGTAGAAAAGCATATGAAATTGTGAGGTAATAGTCAAACATTGATATAAAACACATCCTCAGGCATCCCATTTATAATTCCCTTGAACCTATGTTCACATGGTTTTCCTTTCTGTACAATTCCTCAAGTTAGGGCAAATTGCCTTGTACAGTTACTACAAAGCCACACGGGCCTGATGTTTCATATGGGTAATTTATGGCCAGCTGAAGAAAAATGCTTTCAAGAAGCAATCACCCTGAATTGTACCTATGGTGTCCATGACAGGAAAAATACTTATTGACTTCTTGAAATCATTCCTGAAACAGACATGATAATCTGGTATTTCTCAGTTTAACTGGTTTATGCTTACAATCAACAGCTTACATTTAATTAGTTTAAATAATTCCCATATATTTATTGCATTAAAATTTAGGCACTTTGAGATATGCTCAGTAGAATTAAAAATATATAGGTAATATGCCCAAAGGTTTAGGTATTAAGGGATTAACTGTGAAACAAGTTTACTTAGTAAAAACCTACATACCTTTTAACCACCATTCTCTAATAATTTCCTATTATGAATATTTTCACTAAAGCATAACCTTATTATTAATAATCAACAGAGAAACTGTGAAACACAATTGGAAGACCTGCATGTGCTCACACAGTGCTCTCAGGGAAGCTCTCTACGACATTGACAAAATAACTGAGAGAAAAGAAAAATTTGGTTTTGAAGCACCATTTTAAATGTTTCAAGTCTTGTTACTCTGCCCCATCTCCTTGGGCTTGTGATAAGTCTATAAGTCATGGTGAAAACCATGCAGTAGAGCAAAACTTATGATGACATCATGAGAAAACACAAAGAGGATGAAGAGAGAAGGATTGTAACCTTGAAAGACAACCCTCTAGTGACCTACTTCTGCCAAGCTGACCCTACCTCTCAGTGTCTCTATCCACAGTTTCCTACACCTGTTCTCAACAGGGAGAAAGATAGTGAAAACCTTCAACACATCACTACACAAGGGCCATTAATTTGAATGGCTTCAAACTACTTGAAAGTAGAAAGTAATTTATGTGTGACATTTGCAAAAGACCACATCTAAATCATTAATTTTACTATGATGATTTACAAGATAAAACCAAAATGTAAGTCATAAAATTTATAAAAATTATCAACTATCCTACAATTTGTATTAAAATAAGACACAGTTCCTAGTTTCTTTGGTGAAGAGCATTAAGGACTCTAAGGGATAAATGGTCCCCAGGAATGGAAGTGAGTGGCATGAACTCCCGAACTAATTGGGGGCATGAGGGTGGGGGGGGAAGGAGCTGCTACAATAAGAGCAAGAGAAGAGGAGAAGAGGAGAGGAAA